>NC_135872.1:9134537-9434537 GCF_031162955.1 Sander vitreus | reverse complement strand
GATTTTGAAAAAGTGAGCATATACTGTGCTGTTGATGTTAGAGCAATGGATTTTAGTTATCCTACAAACTGTTTTTATGTCAAGAGTGCTGATGTGTACAATACCGCTCCAACCATCTAACTGACTGTGCCTGACTATCATCCATGAGACGTGAAGTGTATTTTCTAGGGCTGGGATGATATGCTTTAGTCCTGGTTCAATGCTTTCACGATACATGGGTGCCGATTCGATTTGTATTGCGATTTTCATTTATTGCGATTCGATTGTATTGAGTAATGCAATTTTCTTTTCCTTCTTTAACAAACAATCTGTTTTCTAAATATAATGCACAAGTCAGTCAGTCAGGCTGACATTTATTTCCTTTGTAAAGAAGTACATACCATGTTGTTTTTGCATTTTCTGCTTTTGGTCTGTTTTGCTGGAAACAGATATGATGTAATCACAGTAAAAAATATTTAGGTGAATCATTGGTTTAAAAAAAAAAGTAAAGACAAATTCGCACATCCAAACAATTCTTCTGTGCAGGTGCAAAGACTTGAAGAAAGAGAAAATCCTGTACACTGCTGTTGCTACAGCATCATCATTTATTAAAGAAAACTTTAAAGAAAACTTAACGTTTTGGTCCCTCTGGACCTTCGTCAATAGTATTTCAATCATGAATAGTCAATCAACAATAGTCTTAGATACTTTATTGAAATATGGTCTTAAATACAAGAATGTATTTTAAAAATTGTTGCAAAAATAAAATCACGATACATACAGCTTTCGATGCCCCCCCCCCCCCTTGTATTTTCTAATTCTGCCCTCGCTGTAAAGTATAAAAAGCCTTTTTTTTTTGTCTTTGTGGAAAGTTGATCCTGCTTGTCAGTCACTGTCAGCTCCCCCGCTGTGGGGGAAGCTTTTATTTCTGATTCTGCAGCGCTCTGCTTTTTAACATTTTATGAGCCTTTATATATAGATTCTTTATGCACTTACATCAATTTACCCATAAAGGGGGTTATGTAATGCACGGAATCATACCTTGTTGGACTGAATACAGTCTTTGACTTTCTATTTATGATGAATGCATCTGTAGATTCATGTTCCATAACATAATGTCAACTATTTTAAGAATTTTCATAATACTGTATATAAACTCAACGCTGTATGTTGAGGAGAACCAGTGTCATACATTTGTTGTTATTGACCACCATGTGTTTCTTAAACTGAGATTATTAGGGCTGCAACTAAAAATTATTTTCATTATCTATTAAACTGTAGATTAATTTATTGATTCATTTTAAATCTCAGAAAATATTTAAATTTCTGTCCAAAACCCAAACATATTCATCCATCCATCCATCCATCTTCATCCGCTTATCCGGGGTCGGGTCGCGGGGGTAGCAGCTCCAGCAGGGGACCCCAAACTTCCCTTTCCCGGGCCACATTAACCAGCTCCGACTGGGGGATCCCGAGGCGTTCCCAGGCCAGGTTAGAGATATAATCCCTCCACCTAGTCCTGGGTCTCCCCCGAGGCCTCCTCCCAGCTGGACGTGCCTGGAACACCTCCCTAGGGAGGTGCCCAGGGGGCATCCTTACCAGATGCCCGAACCACCTCAACTGGCTCCTTTCGACGCAAAGGAGCAGCGGCTCTACTCCGAGCACCTCACGGATAACTGAGCTTCTCACCCTATCTCTAAGGGATATGCCAGCTACCCTCCTGAGGAAACCCATTTTGGCCGCTTGTACCCTGGATCTTGTTCTTTCGGTCATGACCCAGCCTTCATGACCATAGGTGAGGGTAGGAACAAAAACTGACCGGTAGATTGAGAGCTTTGCCTTCTGGCTCAGCTCTCTTTTCGTCACAACGGTGCGATAAATTGAATGTAATACCGCACCTGCTGTGCCGATTCTCCGACCAATCTCCCGCTCCATTGTCCCCTCACTCGCAAACAAGACCCCAAGGTACTTGAACTCCTTCATTTGGGGTAAGGACTCATTCCCTACCTGGAGAAGGCACTCCATCGGTTTCCTGCTGAGAACCATGGCCTCTGATTTAGAGGTGCTGATCCTCATCCCAGCCGCTTCACACACGGCTGTGAACCGATCCAGTGAGTGCTGAAGGTCACAGGCCGATGATGCCATCAGGACCACATCATCTGCAAAAAGCAGCGATGAGATCCCCAGCCCACCGAACTGCAACCCCTCTCCACCCCGACTACGCCTCGATATCCTGTCCATAAATACTACAAACAGGATTGGTGAAAAAGCGCAGCCCTGGCGGAGGCCAACTCTCACCTGAAACGAGTCCGACTTACTGCCGAGAACCCGGACACAGCTCTCGCTTTGGTTGTACAGAGATTGGATGGCCCTGAGAAGGGACCCCCTCACCCCGTACTCCCGCAGCACCTCCCACAGTATCTCCCGGGGCACCCGGTCATACGCCTTCTCCAGATCCACAAAACACATGTAGACTGGTTGGGCATACTCCCAGGCTCCCTCCAGGATCCTTGCGAGTAAAGATCTGGTCCGTTGTTCCACGACCAGGACGGAATCCGCATTGTTCCTCTTCAACCTGAGATTCGACTATCGACCGAACCCTCCTTTCCAGCACCTTGGAGTAGACTTTACCGGGGAGGCTGAGAAGTGTGATACCCCTGTAATTGGCACACCCTCTGGTCCCCCCTTTTTAAAAGGGGGAACCACCACCCCGGTCTGCCACTCCTTAGGCACCGTCCCAGACTTCCACACAATGTTGAAGAGGCGTGTCAACCAAGACAACCACTCCACACCCAGAGCTTTAAGCATTTCTGGACGGAGCTCATCAATTCCTGGGGCTTTGCCACTGTGGAGTTGTTTAACTACCTCAGCAACCTCCACCAGGGAAATTGATGCCAATTCCCCCTCATCCTCCAGCTCTGCCTCTACCATAGAGGGTGTATTAGTCGGATTTAGGAGTTCCTCAAAGTGCTCCTTCCACCGCCCTATTACCTCCTCAGTTGAGGTCAACAGCGTCCCATCCTTACTGTACACAGCTTGGATGGTTCCCCGCTTCCCCCTCCTGAGGTGGCGAACGGTTTTCCAGAAGTACCTTGGTGCCGACCGAAAGTCCTTCTCCATGTCTTCTCCGAACTTCTCCCACACACGCTGCTTTGCCTCTTTCACGGCAGAGGCTGCAGCCCTTCGGGCCCTTCGGTACCTTGCAACTGCCCCTGGAGTCGTCTGGGATAACATATCCCGGAAAGACTCCTTCTTCAGTCGGACGGCTTCCCTGACCACCGGTGTCCACCACGGTGTTCATGGGTTACCGCCCCTTGAGGCACCTAAGACCCTAAGACCACAGCTCCTCACCGCAGCTTCAGCAATGGAAACTTTGAACATTGTCCACTCGGGTTCAATGCCCCCAGCCTCCACAGGGATGCACGAAAAGCTCCGCCGGAGGTGTGAGTTGAAAGTCTGTCGGACAGGGGCCTCCTCCAGACGTTCCCAATTTACCCGCACTACCCGTTTGGGCTTACCAGGTCTGTCCAGAGTCTTCCCCCACCCCCTGACCCAACTCACCACCAGATGGTGATCGGTTGACAGCCCCTCTCTTCACCCGAGTGTCCAAAACATATGGCCTCAGATCAGATGAAACGATTATAAAATCGATCATTGACCTTTGGCCTAGGGTGCTCTGGTACCAATTACACTTATGAGCATCCCTATGTTCGAACATGGTGTTCGTTATAGACAATCCATGACTAGCACAGAAGTCCAACAACAAATAACCACTCTGGTTTAGATCAGGGAGGCCGTTCCTCCCAATCACGTGTCTCCATCATTACCCACATGCGCGTTGAAGTCCCCCAGCAGAACTATGGAGTCCCCGACTGGAGCCCCATGCAGGACTCCACTCAAGGTCTCCAAGAAGGCCGAATACTCTGAACTCTTGTTTGGTGCATATGCACAAACAACAGTCAGAGTTTTCCCCCCCACAACCCGCAGGCGTAGGGAGGCGACCCTCTCGTCCACCGGGTTAAACTCCAACGTAGCGGCGCTCAGCCGGGGGCTTGTGAGTATCCCCACACCCGCCCGGCGCCTCACACCCTGGGCAACTCCGGAGAAGAAAAGAGTCCAACCCCTATCCAGGAATATGGTTCCAGAACCGAGACTGTGCGTAGAGGTAAGCCCCACCAGATCTAACCGGTAGCGCTCCACCTCCCGCACAAGTTCCGGCTCCTTCCCCCACAGAGAGGTGACATTCCACGTCCCCAGAGCCAGCCTTTGCTGCCCGGGTCTGGTCCGTCGAGGCCCCTGACCTTCACTGCCACCCATGTGGCAGCGCACCCGACCCCAGCGGTTCCTCCCACAGGTGGTGGGCCCATGGGATGGAGGGGATGTCCACCACGTAGCTTTTTCGGGCTGTGCCCGGCCGGGCTCCGTGGCAAACCCGGCCACCAGACGCTCGCTGACGAGCCCTCCATCTGGGCCTGGCTCCAGACGGGGGCCCCGGGCTTCCTCCGGGCAGGGTCACTTCATCCCTAACCTCGAATTTTTCATAGGATTTTTGAACCATTCTTTGTCTGGCCCCTCACCTGAGACCACTTTGCCTTGGGAGACCCTACCAGGAGCACAAAGCTCCAGACAACACAGCCCTCAGGTTCATAGGGACACACAAACCTCTCCACCACGATAAGGTGATGGTTCCCGGAGAAGCAAACCTATTCAGTTTATTATAATAGAAAACCAACAAATACTTACATCCGAGTAGTTGGAACCATTGAGCTTTTTTGATCGAAAGTTGTGTCTGCAACTGACAATTGTTTTTACATTATTGATTATTAGGGCTAGGTACTGAACTTTGATACTTTTAGGCACCGGCCGAATCACCTCCCTAGTATTGAGTGTTGAAAAATGCTTTATCGTTCAATACCAAATTCCAATACCAAAGGATTAAATCTCATCAGTGTCGGTGAGCCAATAGGCATACAGCATGCTTCTACCAAGATATAATAATGCTTGTGATTGGCTTTCTACACGTCATAGAAACTCTACGTTACGCACAGAGATGGGGCTCACGTGTGTGTTGTTTTGAGAGGCTTGACAGTGTGCTTCACAAAGGTGTAAAGGCGCTTGAGAAAAAAAAGATTTGTACTAAAATATGTAATGTTGTAATTTACTTTTGTTAAAATTGAGTTTATCAAATTACTATTAAAGGTGTGACGAGATCTCGTCCCACGAGTAAGAAGTTAACGAAGGAAACATTTTTTTTTGGACCAATTGTTCCAGCTGTAGAGGTCTGTAGAAACTTAATCTTTACAGTTCACAGTAGTTGCGGGAAGCTATATAGGCAGATGTGTCCTGAGGCGATCTGCACTATCAGCATCAGAGCAGATCAAGGCATTTATTTGTAGATCGGTATCAGTTATATCAAGCCTCATCTATTGCTGTTGCTTATCAAAAAGTGGTGCATTGTGCTGTGTTTAAACGCTGTCCTAGTCCAAATCCCACAGTGATGACCGTAAGTTAAAGTGGGGCACCACAGACAAATATATGGCAGCTACATAAGATCGATCTTTGTTCCCATTAGTGTTGGATTAACAAGATTCTTATTGGCTCTGTTTTCCTGTTGAACAGGCATGAGCAGCACATGCCTTGAATCATTCACACTTACATCTTGTTCTGTCCTGATGACACAGCTGACAGATGGTGCAGAATGTGTGGGACATGATACCAGCTGTTGCTCCAGGAAAATTTAGTGTTTTTTTTTTTTTTTTTTAGTCACACTAAAAAAGAAAAACAAGTCCTCTAAATGATGCCTAAATAAGCGTTTCTCAAACTTTTAATTTGCCTTTGACCTTATCTGTTGTAGCCAAATTGTCCTTATAGTATTTTTGGCTGCATTAAGCAAGTCAGACAGACTCTGAAACAGAGACTTTTTGTGAATGTACCCAAGTCAAACTTTCGTTTAAAAGCGTATTTAGGATGGAATCGCCACTTTTAAGATTTACCGTATTTTCGTTTTCCGGTCAAATGGCCTTTTGAATGGGAGAGCTAGGGGCACTTTTATGCTAGCATCAAAATAGCTATTTTTAAAACACTAAGAAGGCTCGACACAACATGAAACTTTGCTTGAAGTATTGCCAGGGGCTCTACACCTTAACGAAAGCATTGACAACATTGTTTGTGTACACAGAGTTTACTAAAAAAGGTTTTGAGCAACTCACGTTAGCAGTTGTTGTTTACGCTATCTGCCATTTTCCCAGTCAAAAATAGGCGATCTCCGAATGCGAATGAACGGACTCCATAGGAGGAAATGTCATTCCTATATGAGGCTCCTTTTTCAACTACAAGGTCAATATTTTGTGTCACTAAGGACAAAACAACGAATTATCCGTGCATTTATATAGAACTAAGCTTTTGGAGCTTTCCATCTTTACTCTCCTACCTCGACTATTTTTGACTGGCTCGATAGACGGCGACCGGAAGAACAACAGCTACAGTGAGTTGCTCAAAACCTTTTTTTTTTAGTAAACTCTGTGTACACAAACAATGTTGTCAATGCTTTCGTTAAGGTGTAGAGACCCTGGTCATACTTCCAGCAAAGTTTCATGTCGTGTCCAGCCTTCTTAGTGTTTTAAAAATAGCTATTTTGAGGCTAGCATAAAAGTGGCCCTAGCACTCCCATTCAAAAGGCCATTTGACCGAAAAAATGAAAATACGGTAAATCTTAAAATGGCGATTCCGCCCTAGAGTGCATTATGGCAAGAGTTACGCTTTAAGTCATATCAGGCCACCTGATGAATGCAAGTCCAATATCTATTCTACCTTTTACCTGATTTTTGTCCAACCGCTCCTTAAGGTGATTTACAAATTAATTTTACTGCCTGCAACTAATGATTATTTTCATTTTAGATATCTGCACATAAATCAGAGAAAACATGGAAAAGCAGCAAATCTTCAGATTTGAGAAACTGAAACTAAAGAATATTTTGCATCTTTGTTTTTAAAATGACCTAAATGGTTAATTGATTATCAAAATACTATTATAAGACATTTTCTGTTGATCAAAACATTTTGGCTCTAAATTTTAGCACGGTCAAATAGATAAATGGGCTGAAATTTAACACTTTAACCCTGGCAGGGTATAGTCTTCATTATTCAACTAGGCTAATAGCTGGAGGTAAATCCCAAACTGTGTTTTATATTTTACTTTATTTAAGACTCATAGTGACCAGAGTAAATATTGTTTTACGATCTCATTTTGAATGCCATTCTCTAACTCCTTTGAGCTACATTTTTGAATTCCATCTGTATTTATAAGACATAATTTGTGTAATTCAAGGAATTTAGGAACAGTAATGGCTGTTTTTTCTCACACATTTTAATATCACTACACACAGCAGGCACTACTTTTTTGTTTAAATATGAAAAATAACTGGTTGAAGATATGTTTTGTTATTTATAAGGCTTGATATTGTACTTAATTACACAAGACTGTTCTGATCTTTTCTGTTTTGCTGAATATCTGCATGACTCACAAGATGGTTTAGTCTAGTAAGTAGTAGTTTAGTATGTGTTTTAAGTTATTGGAAGATTTTTTTTCTAAAAGGCTAAAATAAACACATAATGTTGAATACCAAAAAATCTCTACATGTAGACAACATTTTTGAAATTTGCAAGAGAAGCCAAAGGTTTGTCTGGGATCCCTCCCAGTGTTAGACACACAGCTTTGAAGAAAGGTTTACAGTAGAGCTGCAACAGTTAGTCAGTTAATCCATTAGCCTATCAACAGAAAATAATCCAAAACATTTGCTGCTTCCAGCTTCTTGAATGTGAGGATTTGATTATTTTCTATGTCTTGTATCTAATGATGTCCCCTTGGTCTGGGGGAAATTATAACAGGCATTACTATTTTCTGACAGTTAGTAGACAAATTGATTAATCAAGAAAATAATTGGTAGATTAATCGATAATGAAAAATGAGTATTTGTAACCATATCTCACAGTAAACATTACATGTAAAAGCAGACATATAACATGTAGGGATATATTTTAGAATAATATAACAATGAGAAATGTCCTGGAGAGATATGAGTCTTGTGATGTGAATTATTACCTGACAAAAACCATAGACAAACAAAACCTAAATTATTGATGAAGTCAATCATTTACATAAAATTAGAAAAGATTAAGATTGATCCCTGAGGAACTCCAAAGTATAGTCACCCATGAGCAACTATGATGTTTGCTTTTGTAATAATTAGGGGTGCACGATATTGAAAAAATGTGATATTGCGATATCGATATTAATTTCAATATTTTTAAACATATGTAAAATTACCGAAAACGCATCAAAATAGATTTATAACAAATAAAACAAGTTTTCTTACAACACAAGGTTTATTTCACATACACAGTCATATTGGACTGGTACAACATGTGTCTACAGAACAGGACATGTTTTACTGGTTGAACAGTATAAAATAAATAAATAAAGAGCATGTCTATAGAACAGGACATGTTGTACTGGTTGTATATACACTGCAGTATAAAAAAACAATGCAATGCACATCTGTTGGCTTAAAGCCAAAGTATTTCCAAGCTACCGAGGAGGAGGCATTACCCTACAGTCACATTAGCTACAAGAGACCCGAGACAAAGCGACAGGCTACCATTCATTTTCAATGGGAGTGGCCAGAGCCATAGAGATATAAATGTCATAGAGATTATGAATACATAATGTCTTTCTCTATCACTCTGGGAGTGGCCGTTTGGCCACAAGCGACTGCCAATCAGAGTGAAGGCAGCGTGAGGGCAGCATGACGTATGTCAGTGGCTTGAGCGAGTCGAAGAAAATAATTCAAGATGGCGGAAAACGCTTCAGGACATCATATTTATGTATATATCTGATATGTTTGGCATTTAATCTCATATATTGTGTTACTTTTATTGAGAAATAAATACTTTTAAATCCAAAAACATCATTCTTGTGACTTAACAATACCTCTGAAATAACTTTTAAGACGTGGTTTAAGGTAGCACCGGAGAATTTCTGTTTACTGTTGCCAAGCAACCAGGTGTACGCTAGGCACGCCCAGGAGCGCCCACAAGCGAGTGCATGTCGCTCGCTTTTGTAGCTAATGTGACTGTAGGTTACTTTTGGCCTCTAAAGTTTCCTTTCAATCTCTGTTATTTCGTCGTCTCCCAGAGCAACACTAATTTTCTTACTTTTGTGTTCTTTTTGCTCCACTCTTCGCTCTCTCTTTAGGTCCTTTCTTTTCTTTGCTTCGTTTTATGGTTCTGCGGAGGCTCCACGCAGCTGATGTTTATACGCGCTCTGGTGTGTGCGTCGAGCCCACGGTCAAGCCGGCGTGTGTGTGTGTGGTAGAGCGAGGATGTGAGAGAGTGACGGAGATTTTCTTCGGAGTGAGTAGCGACTCTAGAGTCATAGTGAGAGAAACAAAGTGTCTCCCCTGTTCTTTCTGACCACGGTGGGAAATCTGGAGCAGGAAAAGTTAACCCTCTCCTTGATTTCATGTTGTTTATGGAGAAGGAGAACCAGGAAATGAGTCGGGGGAAATATAACGCTACCAAGTGATGTGTATTTTTCGAGAGGTGCATCAAAGAGTATAGACGTAACAAGAGGCGAAACTCAATGGAACTGCAGCTCCGCCATCTTGGACTGAATGTAACACAACATTCTCTTGAGTTTCGCCTCTTGTTGCTTCTATACTCTTTGGGTACATGTCGGGCGGGACAAACAAACAAAATATCGCGTAATTATCGCGAGACTTTCGGTATAATATCGCGCAACGTGATATCGCGATAACGATATTGAGTCGATATATCGTGCACCCCTAGTAATAATATAGTATACCTAACTGTGTCAAATACTTTTGATGATGTCTTTTTCTTTTATCAATCTCTTTATTCAAAGTCAAGAAAACATCCAGTTTGGGATAAACTGTAGAAATAGAGAATGTTTGTCTCTCATTATGTTTTTCTGTCTCTTGGCAAAAAAAGAAATGGCAGCTTTTTTTCCACCCATCCGATAACTTGTGAGAAATATTAAATGTCAAGAGTGTCATACATTTAGCCCATGTCCATCTGGCAACTTTTCAAAAATATGTTTTTTTCTTTTTTGTGCTGATAAAAGTGAGTCATTGTTTTTAATCACTTTGTCAATTGCGCAACAGAGATATGCGCTGATGACCGTCAGTTGACTGTACTGTACAGTCAACTGTAGGATGGTTTCATCACAACTCCTCTGCATCTATATAACACAAAATAGTTACACAGCCATGCTGTTTTAATTTTCCACGCTGTGCTTATCTGTTGAGAACAACACTGTGTGTGGATGGCCAATGATGGGAGGAAGCTGTTGTCATAGTGACAAAAGAAAAAAACAATTCCACTGTAACTGTGTATTTTTGGTGTTGAAATTCCCTTGAGATCAACTGATGTCAAGGTCTTGTTGTCTTACTATATGCACCTGCATACTGCTCACCTATGGTGTAGCTATAAATAAGAGCTGTTACAGTCACTTATATTAATACAATGAGGATGTTATTGTGTGTGCCAAGGTTTTATGGTGCTTGTTTGGGCTGCAACTAATGATTATTTTCATTATTGATTCATCTGTTGATTATTTGCTTGACTAATTTATTGGTCCATAAAATGCCACAAAAGAGTAAATCGCCATCATTAGCTAAATTTGACATATTTACTTATCATACCAAAAAGAAACACAAAGAAAACCAGCAAATACTAACACTTGAGAAGCTGGAACCAGATAGTTTGCGGCAATTTTAAGTTAAAAAATATATTTTGATTAATTGTTTTAAAAATAAATAAATAAAAAAGGTTGCCAGTGCCCCAGTCATTTCATCTCCAGTGCTAGTCCTATGGCTCATTACCATGTCCCTTCATGTCGGCCTCTAATTTTAACATTAAAATAAACATTAGAGTGGGTGTCGAGGTCTGTTTGTCCACTTTAAAAAAAAAAAATGTCTGTCTTGTTCAGAGTTTTTGACCTCCGTCTCGCAATAAGTAAGGTTAACAGTGTTGTCATGGCAGTGAATTGTTAGCTTATTAATGTGTGAAATATTTTTCCAAAAGAGACTTATTTTAGTATGTATATTAGATGTATGCCATTAATGTAATATTGGATAAATTATGCGATTCAGTCTATGGTTTATTGATTGTAATAATATTGGTAACAATGATTTTTCTTCATCTGTATAGCAAAGAGTAGACATAATTTTCATACATGTGTCTAAATAAATAAATGAATTAAGAGATGACTACGTTTTTGTTTTTTTTCTGTGTTTTAGGGACAGCCTGTTGGCCAGTGTGATTTCGGTATCCGACTGTTATGCATGGAGAAGGAGATCATTTCTCCCCGAATGGAAAAGATGAAGACTGGACAGATTGACAAAACCAAGGAGCCCTTCAGTGTCCGAAATAAACCCTTCTTTGACATTCATGCAGCACGCAAGGTACCGTGAACAAAAGTATTCTTTTTACTTTCCAACCCAATTTTCTTCCCATTTCTTTCACAGGAGTAACCAAGTCAAAACACATTCCTGTTTTTCACACAAAGATATACAAAACCTAGATGACCCAAAATTCTTAAATGTTGCTTCTACAAATGAAATGTGTGAGTCAGTAACATCCCATTTACCTCCCTGGATGGCAAATTGGACCCCAGTTAAGTAGCCAGAGCGAGAGCACCAGCACCTCTATGTACCAGCGTCTTGTGCCAAGCACAATCTCACCCAGAATAGGGAAAGAGACCCCCTCTAGCACTCAAGCCTAAGGTAGTGAACTTGCAGGTGAGTACCTTGTAGCTGGGCCTGCTTGGGTATCAGCTACGGTCCTACGTGTTAAACCTCAGATTCAGGAGGGGGGAAGAGGAGTCCATCTTGGTTGTGGAGGAGTGGACCAGTTTTACTCTTGCAAAGATAAAATAGGGGTCAATGGAGTTTGTATATCTATTGCTTCGGTGTATTGTGAACTATGGGACGGCTTATGACCATGTCACTTCAGATAACTTCTGGGGATGTAAAAATTGAGTTCTGGGATGTTTTCATCCGGTCCTTGTATAAGTGCAGTGAGAGCTCATTTTTGTGTGGACTTGAGCTCTACCAAGAATTAGTCTGGTCACTGATTCTAATTTTCATGTACCCTTTTCCAGAAACCCAGGAATCTTTTTAAGCAACTAACTTTACCTGTGTTTTGACTGGAGGACACACTTAATGTATTGTTCTTGGCCCCACAAAAGTCACTGCTTTGTAGGTGATACCTCTTCTGGCCCAGAAACTATCATGGTGTTTGCTGTACTGGATATCATTAATTGGTCAAACACATGCCTTGAGCCTTGTCCATGATTGTCAATGATTGCCTCGTCCTGATGAAAAGATGGCAGTGGAATAAAACATTACAATACACTGCTAAAAAGTCATTGCTGTGTTAGCTGGTAGGTATGGAAACATTTCATAGATTTAGTTGGATGTTGCTTAGTACTTTCTCTATACTATTTTGGTTCTGATTATATTTTTTGCATTTTCCTTTTAGTTGTCATATAATAAGTAAATGATCACGGCTCAGGCCGTAGTACTGTGCTGTTCACAGCAGAGCTTGTATCCTCTGAAGAGCAGTTGAGCATTTCTCAAAAGCCTGCACTTGTGCCCTAATATCAGTACTGTGGGGGGCCAAAGCACGATTAATTTGATGTTTTGCTCGGGCCAAGATCAGTCGGAAATCTTGGCGCTGCACATTCGCAGATGATCAAAGTCTACGGAGGGGGCGAAGTTTAAGGCATTTCTTGTGTTGTGGTCGCATGCCTTCCTCTGCCAACTCTAATGTCCTGGTGGTTTTGTACTTTGTAAAATTCTTAGTTGGGTTACCTCTGCTCCAGCCCTGTCTACCCCTCTAAGAACTTTTTTTATGAAGGATCAGCCCCCACCCTTTGAGGGGCATGTTGATGAAGATACTCTGGGAATTAAGTAACTGGAACTGTGTCTGGTTTCTGACTGCTCTATTGTGTTGTGCAGCAGCCATCTGCTCCTCATACAGTCATATCTCTGTTGTATGGGACATTGAAAGAGGGGAACTGGAATCTGGCTCATTAATTCATAGCAGCACAACCCTCCACTTCATTGCATATCAACCAGAAATTCCTTTTAGGGGTATATCAGTCACAGACTGGAGTTGTATGATGGCTTTTGTCTGTTGCTAGGCTGCTGTTTTTCATCTCAGACACTTATACATTCATGCTGCCATTTCCCACCAATTGGGGACCATTTATTCTTTTTTGTTTCCTCCAGTTGTCCAATTATCTTACAAAGACCCCTTTTTGTATTACAGAAATTGTACATTGGGACAACCAGATAATACATTTTGGAATTTCCCTATTGTGTAGGTTGAAGGATTTGGCTGACAGAAATGTATTTCGAGTAGAAAATAATTATGAATTTAATGGCACTTCACAACTCAGATGGTGGTGCCTGTTCTACAGTTAATTGCATTTTGCATGGGATGAGATGCATCATCAATGCCAACATCAAAAACCATCAGCTGTCCAAATTCAGCTTGGGGGACAAACCCTGGATGGAGTTTATCATTGCTGAAACAAGCTGATGGCAGCCGTGACAGACAGCCTTTCACATTTTTATTATTCACATAATGACTGTGGATCAGCTGGCTGAAGGGACACTATTGACTGTACATTTAGTTACATTTGTCATTGACTGTCAGCAGTTTTAGGGGTTAGAAGCTAAATAATTGCCTTTTTAACCATTGTTTTTAATTTAATTATGACACAGTAAATGCATTTATAAAAAGTAAATACATATAACAATGTGTATTGTTCACTTTATTTCTTTGTTTGATTTGTTTTTATACAGGCATTTTAAATCTTCCATTGATTATATACGATACCCATAGTATCAAAATCCCATCCTCGGCTCATTATATCAGATTAACCGTCACAGTGTCTGTACAAACTATTCCTCATTTATCAAACCCTTTCTTTGGTCTCTTTGTGTCTTGGTCCTGGATGTAATCTAAGTTTTGAGTCGAGACTTAAAACTAAAATGAAAAGCTGATGAAAAAATGTTTTAATGAATTCTATAGACACTGCTGTCCGTACTATTCCTGCACATATAGCACTACATCCTTAATTCTAATGCTACATTCCCTTTTTGTTATGAGCAAGCCTTTAAGCACGTATACCGACTGTCAAATAAGCTTTTGTATCAACTGACATACAATGTAGCGCACTATAATACCTTTTGATATGATTTGCTGATGCTGCACATTTAATACACACAGCAGCATTATATGGCTAGCATTTACAGTACATAAAGATGAAATTTCTCTTTTTTTGGTACACTGGTGACACTGGTACATTGACCAAAGAATGTATTTGGCAGAGATCTGTGTATTTCATTCAGGGATTTAGAAATCTAGTCAAGACTGGGATTTCTGGTCATTTCTTTGCTCACTAACGGCAACAGAATTGGCAATTTCCACAGAGAATCTGTGTATAAGGTAGACATTCATAGGATTATAGAAATGAGTGTTCCAGTTTTGGGGCTACAGACAACTGATGGTGATTTTTGCCGTTTCCATATAGAGTGGGCCTAACAAGTAAAAATAAACTCTTCCAACTCAAACTTGTTTTTAATGTTTCATGTATGCACGTTTCATCTGCCTATTTGTGCACGTTTCATCGGCGTATTTGTGAAAAAAACTAACATTTAATTTACACAACATCGATGATACACTTACTAATAAGTAAGGTAAGGTAGCCACTGTGGTAGCCATCCATAGATACAGTTTTAAGCTTAAGGATTTACTGTGCATTCCACATGTATGTTTAACATTAAAACATGATGTATATATGAATATCCAGCCATCCATTTTCATCCACCTGGTCCAGTTAATATGCAACTCAATTTTATACATTGTCTAGATTATGTATATACCCCATTATGTTATATCCACAAAGTATGGTTACATTTGTTCTTCTAAATTCATCATTTTTTTTAAAGCAGGGTACATTTTAAAGTGGAGTAGTTTTTCAGTTCTCTAAAATGAAACCTTTGGCGAGGTGTACCCTGCTTGAATAGGCCTAACATTTGCAGGACATACAGTAATTAAATGCGAGTCCGATTTAATTAAGTCAGAATTGATAATATTGAAATTACAAAAGGAAATTAGATGATGTTAATTTGTCTTTCCTCTTTTCAGAATATATAATATCTCTTGCTCATTTATCACATCGCTAAAGAAATTAATCCTAAAATGAATCAAGTTTCCCCTTAATAAAACTGGTATCTCCAATTGACCCCAGGCCATCACCCGCCGCCTCCCAGTCCAGATTGGAGACAGTCTTCCGGTGACAGAATGAGTTTCTTACCTGAGAGTAGATATCATGTTGAAATGCCTTTTTAAGCTAAGATTGAATTTGGATAGATACCTGAAAACCAGTTATTTAGATACTTTTGTAAGATAATCTTAGATTGCAGTGTTTTTGTTGGAGCCTAAAACCTAATCACAGCAGGTGAGATTAAGGTTAGAGTATGTACTGACTACAAAAATATTGACTTTCTTTAGAATGTTCATAGTGAAGTTAAATAGATTGCTGATGTGCATTATCAATGGGTGCCTATTTTGTTTGCTGGGCTGTTTATCTTGTGCTGGGACCTACTTTGGTGCTGCAGTGTGATTGAAAGAATATTCGCTTTAAAAGTGGGACCCCAAGTAGTCAAAAAACCTCTATCTTGACTGCTTCTTATGGACTTGATATACCCCGTTTGGTGTTTTTTTTTTTTAAAGTCTCAAATGGGTTTTTATTGACTGGTTAAAGATGTCAAGATGCATCACAGAACAATTCAGCAAGTCTTTTGTTGTGAAACCTGTGATACAACCCTTTTTTAAGGTCTTCTGTTGTATGTATTGTATTTACCTTTTGTTCATTTTAAAGGTTTCATTTTATATTTATCACCTTTTGTATTGGTCCTCTAGGTGTTGCTTTCATTTATTAATTGATTGTATTAAAAATAGTTTATTTTTTATTTAGTGGCTGAGTAACACCAATGTCCTCTGGAAATATCTGTTATTTTGTGTGTGAGTGTTACTAGTGTTGTTGTGGCAGTATGTCTGATATATGTAGCCTGCTGTGACCTGTCTGACATGGGCGACCAAAGTAGTTTCTCCTCTAGCAGTTAATCATTTATCTAATCTAATTGAGACCTACCTGTAGGTTCTTTGCTAATTTCCAGACTATCTAGGCATTTTCTGATTTCTATTTTCTGATTGTGTGTTCTCTGATAGGGTCATACTCGATTCCATGCCAAGCTTGTGGTTAGGCTGAATCTTATTAAGAGACATCATCTCCATTAAGGTCTCAGGCTTATCGTTGATATAATTGAAGTGTGCTGATCGTCACATCTGGTTGGGGTGTGGCCCTGAGGGCTACGTATGACAGGGTTGTAGAATTAGTGCAGAGAATTACCAAATCTCAGAGCGTGCACTGCAGCTCATGCTTCGCACAGTTTCTCCATCAATACTCTCATCAAAGGAAAACAATTGTTTGTGTAGAAGGCCTAAGTGTTCATCCCAGACAGTGTATTGAGTTACTGCAGCCAACCACATAATTGCAATGACAAGACGATTTCTCTATTCCTGACTCACTTTCTCCTTCAGTGGGCTCAGTCGTCATTACCAGACCTTAATTCAATGTAAATGTCCTCTCATGGTTTGTCTCTTGTTGTTGCACTCATGTCTCAGAGTCTTGCTTTTTATAGTGGCAAGGCCAGATAAAAAAAAGTAGCTCTTTCTTAACACCATGTCTCATTAGCTGTGTGCTGTCAGTCTGCAGGTTTCCCTGTTGGTCACTGACCTCACCCCTCTGTTAGCTCTCGAGTCTGCAGAAGATGGAAAAGCAAGACCCTGGGTCTCCATCGTCTTTGTCTCCTTTGTGTTTGTGCTTTAACAAAATCAAGCTTTGGTATTGTGCTGAATCTGAGCTTGATATCCAAGTTAGTTTGTCGATGATTCCATGTCTTAGCTCTTCCAGCTCAAATACAAATTTAAGGTTTGTTTTTCTGTCACTTCACAAAATGCCTTTTGCTAGAAAAAGACCAAACTTCTTATTGACCTGTAAACCTACTATATTTTATTTGTTCTAATGTATAGCGAAAATGTGGGAATGCTTCAATGGGGGAAGATTGATTGTTTATGTCTCACAACTGTGTCCTACTCAGTTTATGAAATGCACTCCAAATAAAGCATTCATCTGCCTGCACCTCTGGCCTTGGTAATGCACCCATCCTCCACCGTTATGTTGAAGAACAAGCTGCACCCACTCGCAGAGGGAAACATGTTGACTGTTGTATAAGGGCTACACACAACATGGACTCAATGACTCATGTTTGTGTACCTCAGTTTGCTTTGAATTTTTTAGTTTTCTTCAAAGCCTCCAAGACATTACATTACATCTGATGATGCACGGCACTTCTATACAGTAAAGGTCGGATTAACTGTAGAGAGAGTGGGTGAAAATGTGGCTGTATCGAGTGTAGCGGCTCATTTTATTTGTTCTGCTTGCCTGCTTTCGTGCCTTCCAGGCTCAGAGCTGATGTACTCAGTGAAAGGAACACGCCACCTCTGGATCAGGTCAACAGGTGTTTTTCTTCAGATGGTCTTTGGACTTTTGTTTTTATTCTGCGTTTGTCCACTTATTTAGTCTGCTCTCTGCCTTTTAGTCTCTAACTTTTCTGTATGACCCATGGAGATGTCAAGACATCCTTTCCCTCCAGCCCTCATAATACAAATTCACATCATTCTTTTCTGGAATGCTTCCTTTTTCAAAATATAACATTTTTAATCATTTTTGTGCTGTGCTTATTTCAAACCTGCAGTGCGGAACTTTTGTCTCCCCCCTCTGGCAGAGGGAGTAATAACACAAACACTGTGACACGTGCCCTTATATTGTGTTCACACCGGCTGCGTAAATTCGTTTTGCGTCCCGTCACTCCGAAGTACTGTACTTAAGTACAAAATTGAGGTACTTTAGTTGAGTATTTCCATTTTCTGCTACTTTATACTTTTACTCCACAATTCAAAGAAAAATATTGTAGTTTTTACTACAATGTTTATCTGACAGCTTAAGTCTTACAAAAACTTAGTTTTACAAAGGACAAAACTGTTTTTGGACACATCTAAGCTTAAAGCTTAGTGACTATTTCACATGCCAGCGGTTGGCTCACATTACCAGGAGACTTCTGTGGTGCCCGATGGACTGGAAAACATCACACTGTGTATTCTATGAATGTTTTTCACCCTTCTTCTATGAACTCTGAAGCATTGGCTTAACCGTTTAAGCTGTCTGTCCCTTGACTGAATGTAGCATTTGGGAGGACACGTCATGCTGTTAAGTTTGTATTCCACTCAAAAGTGGAACTTGGCAAGCTAGGCTAACTAGCATCCACTCTGAAAGTGCAACGGCAACTAAAAATGTCCTTTTTTAATCACTTCTGTAAGAGCGATTTGTTAATTTGTGTTTAATTGGCAACTGTTGATTGACTGTTGATCAATGAATTGATTACATTTAAGTTTCAACTAATATACAGCTGTTACAGTTTCACATTTGACAGTTTTAGCTCAATAAGTGTATGTATGTGTGTATATATATATATATATATCTATCTATATATATATATATATATAATATCTCTTGATTGGTTGGCTCCATCTCCCTTCTGTAACTAGGGAAGCACATTTTTGGTACATCTTCAGTCAAACATTCTTCTCTGTCTTACAGTAGCACTTTCCAGCTCAGGGCAGAGACAGTCTCTTCTCCTACTGTGTTGTAGACAGCATACATACAGCAGCATGCTGTTGGAGCTCAAAGAAGGGCTCCATCCCTCCTACTTGTTACCTCTTCACACGGACTCTCTGTCTGCATGAATGTGACTGAATGTGTCTGAGTATGTGGGCTTGGCTCGTCACCTCTGTGTGTTTGTGGTTGTCTGTTTATCTTTTCTCTCCTGGAGACAGGGCGGTGAGGTGGCTAACTATCGTCAGTCCCATCTCTGCAACATGATAATTTAATCCGGTTTGGTTTATTTGTTTAGCATTACTTATATTATTGTCCATTTCACTATTCTGTCCTACCAACATTTGCATCCTCAACTGTCCTAATGGCCTTGCATGTGGCTGTGACCTGAGCGTAACTATTCGATTTTAAAAACGCTTAACAAAAGTATATGAATTAAATACTACAGCGTGCAGTCATTGAACCCTATTTTAACGTTCTAAGCGCACGGCGTGAAGCGCCTGGTGCAGGTGCGTGTACGAATCCACTTTTGCTAGTTTAATGGCCGAAAAAAGGGTCCGTGCGCCAGCCGCATGGTTCATAAGGGTTGTACTTAGTGTCCTAATTAATCATAGGTGTGTTTTGTGTGTAACATGCAATAAACCAATCAGTGTTATCTCCCATTCCCTTTAAAAGCCAGGCATGTTTGTACCCTGGCGCATTACTATTATGATGGCGGATTTGTTAAGCAGGAAGGAGAGATTTTCAGGAGAAGAAACTGATCTGCTCGTGTGTGAAGTGAAAGAGCGTGAGCAGATCATATCGTAATACTATTTCACATTGTAATATTTTTATTTTTAATATTTTGCATGTTTGTGTACTGCTGTCGTCGTCCCTGTGTGTGTGTAACAAGCATAGTGGGCACGCTGTGCACGAGCCTAGGCGCATTTTACTAATGTGCTGTTAAAATAACAATGAAATGCTGCGCTATTGACTTTAGACCAGGTTTTTGTTGGTCAATGATGCAATCACTCTCCGCTGCCTCAAGATAGCAATACGCCCAGAATGCACCTGAACACACCTCCCTGTATGACCAGCACACTCATGGGTGCAGGTGCATTTGCTGTTTAAACGACATGGGCGCTGGACGGGAAATTGACAACTGCGTCAGTCTTAAACTAGCAAAGACACTTGCGTCGGGCTTTGCTCTGCGCCGGGTGCGCCGTGGTCTCTATTATCCTTAAAAATATCTTTTTCCATTAAGTTAAAAATGATTTGACAATTAATTGATTAATTGAATCAGAATATTAATCTCCAGCTGTTTTGATAATAGATTAATAATTTGAAAAATTTAAATGGCATAATTAAAAATTGACAAAATTGTAAGCTCCCACAGTGTCCCTTAGCCTCAGCTCAGATTATGAATTTCAGTGCGATGATTTCTTGCTCCCTGAAGTCTTTATCGTCTTGCAATAACTTGTTGCTAACTTTTTCTAATTTCATGGTAGGTAGTGTTAGGTGCTAGTCACCCATCATGACACTTGTCCTGTTCGCTGCAGGTTCTTTTTTATACCACAATTCAATTTCATGCTGTGCCCCGATATTTCTAATCTTATACCTTCTACCGGTATGGTTTAATCTTTAAAATGTTAATGTCTCTGTTCATCTTTTCCCTGTCACCACAAATGAATGTGTAAAATGTAATCGTTCTTTTTATGAACTGTCCAATATCCATCAAAAGATAAGATGTCAGAGGACGTTAAACTTCTCCAGACGGTAACCTTGTTTGACTTCAGGCCAGCCAGTGGTTTAGCAGGCCTGCCCATACACTCTGATGTGGACTTTTCGTTTAATAGGGAACTGCGTACTGGCTTCACAGGACCGTTCACATTAGGCTTGAAAGGAGCCTCCAGCAACATCCCTGTGGTCTGACTGGAATATCAATCCATCCTCTCCGCCTTTGATTCAGCCCCCGCACCTAAACCTCCTGAGAGCTACGAGGATGAGCAGACCGCAGGAAAGCACAAAGGCTTCAGAAATGGAAAGTGCGTCATATCATTTCAGGTGTGCTGATGAAAAGCTGACAATATCGTACAGAAAGTGAGCCACGGCATTGCTTTGTTTATGAGACCATGCTCCGTTGTCTTTCTTGCAAATGCATATTAATAAACCATAAGGTGTAGACATATTTTAAATACATGATACATACGTGTTGACTCATATTGCTTATTGCTTTAAGAAACGTACAGGCCTTTACTCTTTATTCAAAGACACCAGGAAATCATTCAAAGTCAGAAGTGTAATTTGCCCACCTGCGATGCTTTATTGCCAACCCCTGACGTTAACTATGTGTTAACTATGTTAATTGCCACTGTAAAATAAAATCTATATACTTGACTTGCGGGATTGCTTGGGTGCCGCTGGAAATTCCGCCGGATGCGTGTATTTTCAGTTTCCTTTCGCTTTCTTTGTGTTGGAATTTTAAACTCCGGTGGATTTATGAGGACTATGGTTGACTTCTCCTCAAATCTCTGCATGATAAATTGAGACAGCTAGCTACACTATCTGTTCAATCTGAGTTTTCTTGCACGACTATTTTGCAGCGGCTCCGTGCGGAGCATGGCGCCGCCCAAGATGATTGTGATTGGTTTAAAGAAATGCCAATAAACCAGAGCATGTTTTTCACCCATCCCAGAATGCTATGTGGAGTAGCCAGACCCTCCTCCGTTCCGCAGCGTGTGGATGGTCTGGCAACGCAAGTCTATTTTAAATACAACAGCCACTTGATTAAAACTGCCACTGCGGTTACATGTTTAAAACGGCCACCGTGCGGCCGTATCACAGGCGCTAAATAGAACGCTCATAAATGTCATTTTGGGAGTCATTGGCAATCAACCTATTCTGTTGTTTAGATAAAAATTGGATAAGCAAAATGTTTCATAAGCAAAAAAAAATATTGCCTACTTTCAGCTCCTCAGATGTGAAAGTTGGCAGCTTTTCTATGTTTTTAATCACTGTGAAATTAGTATATTTAGGTTTTGGAGTGTTGGTTGGACAAGCAAGACGTTTGAATCAACTTAATAAAGAAATTGATCATTAGTTGCATCCCTAGATCTGACAAAAAACAGTGTGGTCGCTGTTACCACTTTGTTTTCACATTGTCACTGGGGCAACAAGAGGTTGATGCTTATGGTTCCATTTTAATTGAAGTTGCTTCTTGTGTTTGTAATTATTTGAAAGGGGCACTACGCAACCACTGTGAATGTAGTTTGAGTCCTTGGGTTGTGCGTGTGGTTTTCTTAAATGTTTCTTTTACTTGCATTTATTTTTTATCGAAGTACGATTAAGGGTCACCTACAATTCGTGGCAAGTGATTTTTCTGTTTGATTGGCTAATAAAAATAAACCTTGCTATGTAGATGACAGACTACATAAAACGGTGAACATGTATGGCATACTTTCATTTCAATGCTATCCGGCTAACACCAAGCCACATATCCTTCACTATTGTGGCCTTTTGTGAAATGAGCCCAAACATGAAACACTGGAGAGGAAAATGGTCTGACTTCCATCACCCTGACATCTTGAGAAGAAAGACATTGTTTCGCATGTTAGCAGTTAATTTGTCCCTCCTCCGAGCTCTTGCGTTGCCCTGTCTCTGCCCTGGAGTCTACATTGAAAGCTTGATCTCTTAATGGGGCTTTGCTGTTTGCCTCCGCCCACACAACCCTACTGTACCAGGCACAACTTTGTGTTTCCTTTCTAAAAGGTTTACCATGAAAGCAGGGTTGCTGCTCCCTTTCTGCATTATCGCTCCAAGGAACTTCCTTACTGTAGGAGGATGTGTGAGTGGAAGTCTTCTTTCTGCTCATCTCTCCATCCAGGGTTCACTGTGCTCGACGAAGGTGGTGGGTGGGTGTGCTAAGATGGCATGAGAACTGAAATGGAACTCCCAGATCTTACCGCCTACATGCCGTTCCCTCATAAAGGCACCCGTTCTTTTTGGTCTGGCTATCTGCCTTCTCCATGTCAGCATGGTTGTCAAGCTTTGTGTGATCTGCTGTGACTCATTCATCATTCTGCAGAGCACTGATGTTGCTCTGCTTTCTTTGCAGATAGAGCAGAGACTGAACGGTTTTATGTGTTTGTAGTTAAATGTACACAGCGCTCCTCTGAGGGCTGATGACTTCACTTCATCCATCTCTGAAACATATCTTTTGAGAAGCAGTGATGTTTTGTATCAAAGTATTTTGTGAAAAGGTGAAATCATCCTGCGGTATAAATATAACCGACACAGGATATTTTTCTCTATTAAAATCAGAGTGCTCTGCAGCTAGAGAGCCACGGTTTGCAGTTTCACCAAACCAACTACAGGTTCTATTTGCTAAAGAGAGCCGAAGTGAGACCAGAACGTCTGTCTTCTGTTTGATAAATAAGGGAACCATTCCCAACCACATTTAGGTGTGTTTGCATCCACCTGTTTTAATGTGCATCTTCAATTTACGCATAAAAACATCTGAGTAGAAACGCTGGAAATTTGAGTGTAATGGAAAAACCCTTTGTGAATAAATCAATAAATCAGGACATGAATGTTTGTTTTTTCGTGTGGGTTCCCATTTGTTTGTATCGTGCATGCAGGGTAAGCATGGTGACACTGATTGACAGTTTGTGGCGGCAACAAGCAAAGACACGTAGCATTGTGCCAATAAAGGCAGGAGAGAAGACTCCAAGCTAGCAAACATGGATGTTAACAATGCACAATTTAAAAAAAAAAAAATTTCTTTTGGGTTTCGGTAAGAAGCACTGCATGTAAACGTAACTTTTCGTTTGTTTACGAGAAAACTCTTTAACATGGCACTTCAACAAAGGAAAGTAAACCTTAAAAACACCTTTCATTTTTTTTCTCCCGAAGAAATAATCAATGAGAGATCGCATTGAGTTTATTGTATTGCAGAAGCTAGCCAGGACGGGACACCACTTACAACATTAGCTCTGTAGATTTCACGTAATAATTCAGTCATTTGTGTCTTCATACTAGTATATTGCATCTTCATACTCTACCGTTCAAAAGTTTGAGGTCATTTAGAAATTTTCATTCCACTCCATTATAGACAGAATACCAGCTGATCTGAGTGGGTGGCTGATCTTTAATGCAATATCTACATTGCCCATTATCAGCAACCATTCATCCAATGTTCCAAAAGCACATTCTGTTTACTAATCTGATATCATTTGAAAAGGCTAACTGAGAAAACATTGGAGAACCCTTTTGCAATTATGTAAGCACATAATGTAATCTGAAAACTGCTGCCCTGGTTAAAAAAACAATGCAACTGATCTCAGTTGGTATTCTGTCTATAATGGAGTGGAATGGAAATGTCCTAAGTGACCCCAAACCTTTGACCGGTAGTGTACATCTGAAAATATAGATACATGTTGTACTTTGCAGCAAATATTATCTGATGTATTATACAGTTGTATCTGCTCACTTCAAAGATTTTTTGAGAAAGACTAAATCTGCATCTCCAAGTAGCAGATGATTGATGCATCAATGTCTTGATCAATATGGCAACATAAATGTTGCAGGAGCTTATAATTCCTGCCACTCTGTGGCAAAAAAAACAAGCCCTACTCGGAACCCATCAGCTATTGGCCTGACGACGATTTAGCCTCTGGGGCAAGGTTCAAAATTAGCACCATCTACTAACCAAATGCATGTCCTACTTTGCAGCAAATATTATCTGATGTATTATACAGTTGTATCTGCTCACTTCAAAGAGATTTTTTGAGAAAGACTAAATGTGTCGTCATAGATGGTTATCCACCGAGCAGCTAAGACAGACCCGTTTGGTCTAATGCTGGGAAGAATGTGTCAAAGGCGTTTTTTACAGGAGAGCCTGCAGTGCTGCTGTGTATGAAATGGTTAACCAGTCTTGAATGAAGTGCAAATGTAGTTATGTTATAGTAACACGCTTTCTTGTATTTGTGATTGAAGGTTATAATTTGGTTTGTCCCAAAACATCACCAGGACAGATGACGATCTGTTATCTCCTGCGTAGTGAATGTGTCTTGGCTCTGATGATTGTTGACAGTCTCCATGAACACGTTGCTATCTCCTAGTCAACAGGCACTTAAATTGACCATGCCTGCTGATTTGAAATCGGAGCTGGACAGAGATGCATGCATTGTTAATTAAAATGTAATCATTTCATTTTACTGTCGCCTTTCATTCAGACAGGAGACGACTTACAATAGGTTATATAAGGGCACTCAAAGCACAATGTTGTTGTTCCACCTTTCAATACCTCCCTGCATGGCAAAATGCATTGCTCTCTGCTTTAGTTCATCTTGATGGCCTGGATAGGATACCTGATATGTGCTGCAGTGCACTATTGCATATGCTTTCTGTTTTATTGGCCAAGGCTATTTCCTGCCTGCCTAAATATATTAACCATATGTATGCACATACAGAATAGCAAAGATCACTTGACAAGTTTTCATACAAAGTAATTCAATAGAATCAATATTTTGCAATACTTGCACTGGGAATTGATGATCAGCAGTGATTCTGCGGTCTCTGTTCATATCTACTCTTTAAAAAGCATTGAGATTCTGCTCTGTGTACTTATGCAATCATATATTAGATTTAGCTTTTGGTATTACAGTATAGCCGAACATTTTCCAAGGCAAATGATACGTGTTGGATTATTTCCTACCTTCCAAGCAGCAGCAGGTTTCCCTTCATACCAGTGTAGTATTGAAATAAACTCTGTTCAGAACGGTCATCCATCACAAAGAGCACAACATAACGTACAACTTTTTACGTTATTACCGTTGTTACCTTTAACGTTTTATTTTTGTGAAAGTGACATGGTTTAATTTACTGTGCAGTTTCATCTCATATCTCGTGTTCACTTTTTAAATTGATTTGAATGTCTTGCATTTCAGTTACAAAAGTGTCACTCTTTTAAATCTTAAATCAGTCAAATCTGAACACATTGTCATTAGCAGATAAACGTCAATAAATCAACTGAAGAATGAAGGGGGGTGACATTTTCCTAAAATTCTGAAAACCTGATTCTCTTAAGGTGTTGCGTGCATGATAAATTATTTAGCCAATGTTGTACTGAAGGTGGTTATGGCATTTCAAATGTTTTAGTAAAATTGTCTTTGCTGTTATAAGGCCATATGCCATGGACAGTCTTTATGGCACTGTGGTCTTTTTCCTACGTTTGTTCAGTGGTCTTAGTGGAGGGTGAGTTTAAACGTTTCAGTTGATCATATAGGAACAATATTTTGTTCCTATATTTTACTTCAAACAAACATCTAATTTATCTGGTTCTGAGGTGAAAAAAATGAGGGAGGTGCTGTTTAACAAAATGCCTTACTCAAAGATAACTGGAGGGAAAAAAAGTTTTAGTGTAATTGTATTTTTCATGCAGTTGCTGGAAAATAAAACACCTTTTTAGTTTCGGGGGAAGAAGTTTGATAGTAGACGGGGAAAGAAAGTGGTTATTTAAAAGAAAAGTCAAAAAGGAAAGAAACTCTTATATTGAGGGATCTGTTCGTCTGTTTCCTTATGCAGATTGTATATTCAGCCTTATTTTAGTGCCTCTAATTCTCCTTGCTGTAGTTGCCATGGCTGTTGATGTGCTCCATGATGCTTTTGTCATGCAGTAGCTCTGCCACGTCTCCTGGGCATTCCTCTTTTAATATGGTGCTGTAGGTTCCTTTTCTCTACTACACCATTGGTGGTTGGTGTTAATGAAGGACATGAAAACGACTCTTTTCAGTCTTCAGGAACTTAACGATTTGTTGCTATTCTGTTCCTCCTTGGGCTGTCAAGTTACATATATTGATCTTGCAGTCATGCATTGTCAATCAAAGAGATTAGTGCTTAGTTTCAGGGTTAGATGGAGGAAAACAAGGTCCTAGACTTTGTATCTGCCTTCCAGTTATGTTAAAACTTTGCTTACTTTTAGAGGGTCCGGTATTGTTGGCAGACTCGATACGTAGCTGTAGTTGACTTTATAAATCAATGTCATTTCATGTGTTCCCAGCTAAAGCTAAAGCTATCCATCTTGTCATTTATCAATATTTCTTGGCTGAAACTGTCCCCTCCTTATTTTCTATTTTTCAGCTACTGGAAGGCAGCTTCACGTCCCAGGTCAGCCATGAAGTCGACGGGCTTATCTTCCAGCCATGCGGGGTAAGCCTTGATTTATGTATGACAATCTGTCATTTTTCAAAGCTGTAGCCTCTTTGCCACAGGTTGTCAGAAAAAGCTTTTTCTTCCACTGAGCTCCTACATAAGAATCAGACAGCTTGTCACTACCACCTGCCGTTTGTCACTTTCTATATCAGTCTTGCCCTCTGTTATTGTAAAGGAAACCACACTCCTACATGAATCCACATAAACACAGGGCTCTCTGTAAGAGGCTGATCAGTAATACAGACGTATGGCAGTTTGTGTTAGGACGGAAACGGCGTTAGTAAGAATACCAACCAATTTACTTGGTTGTTAAAACCGCAGAAAATCAGTTTGATCTGTGGCTGTAATACTATTCCTCTTTCCTTCCCCTTCGATGGACTCAAGGGCCCATATTCCACTGTTTAATATTTGAAATATCCTATTACTCATAACATTAGTGCAGGAATTGGAGAGGTAGGTATCTAGATATGATTTTTCTCCATGTTCTACCATGCCTTGGATTGATACAGTGAGATGAAAATGTATGGGGCTCAAATGGCGATTATAGAGGACATCAACCAAACGGGGACATATCATGTTACCTGGTGGTGATGGACATAAAAAAAAATAATAATTGTGTTTTAATGAAATCAGTGGTACGAGACTTGTCACTGGCCTTGATCAAAATTAATTTGTAATTGTAATTGTTGTTGAGCATTTTCAGTTTTTGCTCTTCTCTGTGATTTGTGAAGTAATTATAATACAGTGTATATCTGTGGCAATAGCTATCACGTAGCAACAGTTCTCAGGAGGGCTGGAAATTAAATTTGGAGGAGGCAACTTTACACCGCTGCACTTTCTCTCCACCACAACATGAGCTGAGCTGATCTGCATCTCCAAGTAGCAGATGTCTCCCTGAGGCTAGTTAATTGATGCATCAATGTCTTGATCAATATGGCAACATAAATGTTACAGGAGATTGTAATTCCTGCCACGCGGTGTTGTTTCTTGTACAATATAATCTTTCTGTTTTTCTGTATTTTGTTAAAATTGAATTTAGTTGGTTTACCATCTCGGAACCCATGAGCTATTGGCCTGACGACGATTTAGACGAAATTTGCACCATCTACTAACCAAATGCTGATAAAATATGTAAGGGGCTGGTAGATTTGCTTCACTCACCAGCCAAAAAAAAACAATGGTAATCTATTGAGTGGCTGGTAGTCTATATCCACGATGCTTTGAGTCAATACTTCTTGTAGGTGTTTTAGGTCCAGACGACATTTCGGCTATTCTCTATAAACCGATATCTACATATGAATGCAGATAAATGAATAAAAAGCTAAATCCTCATCAGACGATAGCCGATGGGTCCTGAGATTACATTTTGGCCACTGCGTTCTCCCTCTTTTGCTCTCCATGCGGACTGTTTACCTGCATGCAACCAAAGCCTGCTCAACGTGATTGGTCAATACTACTTCGACCACAAACGGAAACCAGAACACTTTTGATACCAAAATCGTGTCCTGTTGCCCACAGATTCTGCATTCATATGCAGATACCTGTTTTTAGAGATTAGTTTGGAATGCTAATTAGATTTAGTTCTCTTATTTTCCACAGTTGATTTCTAATTTATAAAACTGTAGGGGGAATATTCTGCAGTTCAATGGAAGAGCTACTAATTATGTAATTTTTTTAAATGCACATTAGCAAGAGATGCTTTAGAGAATATTTTTAGGAGATTGTATTGCATTTCCAAATTATACACAATCCTCACCATAGATTTGTTTTAGATTTAGAGCACTAGGGTTGATGCAGTCAGCCATTGATTTATTGTCCTGTAGCTTCAGTGAATTTGATGGATCAAACCCGTAGAAAGGTGTTGAAAGCACTGTGGCACCCTGGGCTTAAGGATGTGGCATTTATCGTACCGGCTGAGGAAATTGCAACAATATCATCCCCATCCCAGTCATGGATTAGGAATATACTGTTAACCAGGATTTGTGATTTGTTTTGGCAGGTGTTTTTGAAATGATTGCTGTTCAACAAGCAGGAATAGAAAGCTGGGAGGATGTGCAAATGTTCTGTCAAATAGAAAACTGATTTCATGGACAGGTCGTCATTCAGACAAATCCATTCTGTTGACAGGTTGTTTTTTCGCACCCCTTTTTTGTATAATTCTCGCCTTTGAATTGGATGGAAGTCCTTCCACGGAGCTGCAAGTCCGTGTATGATATACAGCTCATTTATAAATTACCACCGTAGACATATTTCTTCCATGTGTCCCATTAAAGCTGTCTGTGCTCAGTCTGATTAGTCCATCTGTGAGCAAATCACCGTTCATTAAGATTTTTTATAGCAGTTTATGAATTTGACAGAAGAAAATGTCTCCACCCTCTTGAAGGTCAGCAGCTGGTTCCCATCTGCAAAGTCGCTCAAACAAATAGGCCTGGTCGGAAAAACTGGCAAGTCCATTGTGACTAAATGTGATGATGCAAATCGTCTGCCATCTAATGTGACATTACAAAAGACGATAATATGCAACACTGTCTAGCTTTACTTTGTTTATTACAGCATCAACATTAAACAATACAACGTCTTGTTTATGAGTGTTTTGGTTTTATGAGTCTGAAAGTCTTAAGCATTTTAAACAGCACAAACAGGATTTTTGTAATAAAACAGTAATTACTTCAAGTAGATTAGATTTATTCACATGCGTTTCATCCACACTTGACTAATGAGAACAACAGTGTCATCACGACAGGCTCTGCATGCACTTAAAACAAGCAGCAGAGACACATTTAAATGGTAATAACAGGTTTGGTGATAGCAAGGTGACAGCCTGCAGTTACTGTTTGCTACTGTCTTTTAAATAGTTTGTGCTAGCCTAATGTCATAGCTTCACCATTTTTATGAGACTCTTTATATATAAAAATATATATAATAATTTAAAGAGACCAAAGTCATCCTTTAACAAGTCCTCTTCCAACTGTATGTTTGCATTTTAAAAATAAATATGAAAAAATCCTGTCCATGTTGCCGTGTTTAATTTTTGTCCACATGCTGTCATAACGGAAAACAGTGGAACATAGAAAGCAGCATTCTGCATCTGCATCCACCCAGTCATAATAGGAATAGGAAATCTAACCTAACGCTGAAGGAGATTGTGGGATGTGATGGTCTACACCAAATACAATCTGTACAGCATGATAGTAAACAGCACTGAAAGTATTTTCCAAGAGGTTATTAAATATTTACAGGGGAAGACTTAAGGATATTGGCCAGAGGTAGATAAGGGGATGAGGGGCATTGCTGCCTTTTGGCACTTTTTCAGTTGAATTTAGCTTGTGTTATTGGATTATTGATTGACACTGTGGCTGTTGTTTGAGATCCCCTTGATTTGCCAGTCTATGTAAATAAGCCATTATTTGTGAAGGATGCTGTGCAGCGGAAGCAGCATGTTGGGTTGTTTACCCACCACGGAGCGTCGTTCCCACCTTACTACTGACAGCGCTGTTAGCCGAGCACTCAGTCACACTGGACAGCAGTAGAAGAAGTTGTACCAGCGTCTGGTTCAAGTTTGGCCAACTTTGAGGGCTGTGTTTGGCATTAACTTTAAAACCCTTTTTGTCAAGAAGTTGTTTTAAAACATTACATTGATGAAATAGTTCTAGCAGTGTGGCTTGTTAGTTTTTGGTCCAGATTGAAATGTCTCAACTATTGGATTGCCATGAGATTTAGTTGAGACATTCATGTTCCCCTCAGTATGAATTGTAATTACTTTGGTGATCCCTTTCGCTTTTCATATGGGTGGGGGGAGCACTTTGGAGGAGCTATGTAACATTATTTTCAGCAGGTTAGTTTTGGTTTGTGAGGGAAAAGAACACCACACTCTGTGACAAAGAGAGCACTGTTGTCAGATCTGGGGTGTGAAAGTCCCTCTAAATCATTAAAGAATATAGTGTTAGAGTTTTGCTTTATAATGCACAATAATCGTTGGTCAATTTTAGCCTCAAACTAAATATTTGATAAGATTTAAGTTTACAAGCACATTACTCGTTGATTAAAGGCCTATTCTCAGCAGTCTTGCTGCTGTGAACGTCCATTAATATTCGCACAAAGGTTGTTAACAGCTGCAGCCCACAGTCACTGGGTGTGTTATCTCACCCAACACACAGTGTCCTTGGAATATGTTTTCTTTGTTTAGGGAACATCGGAAAGATTTTCAATTTGTAAAAGAACTATTGCCACAGATGGTATAATTGCTTATGGGAGAGCACTCAAGATTATGATCTCTGTACAAAGAATATAAAGAAGAATTAAAAAAACATATATAAAATAATTTCCGCTGAACTCAAAAATCTGTACAGAAGGTGATTCACATCAATCAGTGAAGCCTTTGAATTATATTGTTAAAGATGATCCGAGACAGATATGTGAGTTTAGGAGGTCACATTATTGGCTATTGTGCATTTTGTGTTTCGTGATTGAATCCGTATAATCATTTCATCTGGGCTTTGCTATTCCTCACTTTTATCAGTATGTCATAACTGAAAACCAAGAATTACTCTTTAACTTTTTCCCGTCCCTATTTTCCTCAACCTTTTCAACCCATTTTTGCACATTTACACCTAAGCACCGCACCAAAACACACATGCACGCACACGCACACACAGTGTTAATGTTATTCTCAAGAAACGGGCCAGTGTGTCTGAGCTGTAACAGAGGGAGCTTTTCTCTGGGGAACAGATTTATTGGACTTGTCCAGCCTTTTGTCTATTATCTGCAGCATGCTTAAACAATAAGTCTGCCTCGGAGCAAAAAGCTGTTATTGAAAAAAACACTAATCAAAGGACTTATCTTGAAGCATACCCTCAAGCAAGATGCTTTTTTCTTCAAAAGAATTACACTTTAAACATTTATTAAGCTGTCGTTTATTGTGGCTGCCCTCTACTACGAACGCACCGGCTGTGTTGTTTCTCTTACGGCAGCTGCAGATCGTTACATACCGGTGTTGAATCCTCTACAGTAAAACACAGTCACACTTTACACCGTTTAGCGTTAGCTGTCAGCATTGTAACCGTGTTTAATCCAGCTACTAGCTAGCGGTAGGCTAACGTTAGCTGCTGTCGAGTATAGTGTTAACTAGCGTCACATGCAGCGGGGTTTGTGTTTCCTGTAACGTCTGTTTCAGAGCATCAGAGAGAAGCGCAGACATATCAGTGGCACCAGATTTTCGTCTGTATGCAAACGTCAATATGGAATGGATTAATCTGCGTTAATTTTTTTTAACTTTTCTTAACTTATTTTGACAGCCCTAATTACTATTATTATTATAATATTATATGTATTATGTACGTCCAATTTGCTTTTCTTTGAAAACGTTTGTGGTTGAGTTTAGACCAGCAAGCAACTATTACATTTTAAACTTCAAAAAAGGGTTTCTTGAATGAGATATTTCCCTTTTTCATTTTTTTTTATTTTTTTAAAAGAAATTAACCATCTGACTATGTATTTTCTACATACTGGGCCGTACAAAGAGCTGCGGCTCCACATAGTATTTTGGTTCAGTGTTTTCCTCCACATACTCCGAGGCAACGTGAAAATGATAGGGGCCCTATTTCTTCCTGTGGTACTGTGGATTGTACTAGATCAAATACAACCTGCCTATTTCTGGACTTTAAAAGGGTAACAAATCTCTGCTCTGGAGCCGTTCTATAGCTTGTCACATTGTTTGTTGCTGTTATCTCCCTGGACTTATTTATTGTTTTAATGAACCGTTACCTGCTTTTTCACTCATAAGTTCCAGGTTTCTTGAGAAGCTTTATTGTACAGTTCATGCTTGGACAAGCATCGTTAGTGTTGCTGTTTTCTTGTCAATTTGGGCTATTTTAAAAAATGCAGTTCCTAGTGGAAGTTCTAAAGTCTTAGGTGGCAGTTTTGTGGACTACCTTGAGTTTTTATCTTTGTCTCTAAAAAAGTTTTAGTTTAACTAGAAATAGAAAACTGCAAAGTCAGCCGCACAGTCCTACTGCTGGTGATACCGTCATGCTTGTATTTTTAAAAGAGTTTGTTGTATTCAGAATTCTTAAACGAGATAAGAAAATGGAGTCCAGGGAACAGAAAATATGAATATTAAATATAAGGCACTGAGAGAGTTGCAGGTTAGAAATGGTAGATAGGGGGGTCTACAAAGGTCAACGTTTAAAAAGGTCTCTAATTTGAAATCACGGTTTTAGTTTTAGGTCATTTTAGGGCTTTGTTAGACCTTGCAAGCATTTGTGGTGTGACTTTCGAGTTATCCATTACCAGACAGATGTTTTTGCATATTTCCCAATAACGGTTCAAGTCATTTATTTATAATACAGTAATTACAATCATTTGTTTTGGCATTAATGTTCTACTTTTTTTAATTGCTGAAACCATACAGTTTTGCTTTCACACTGTGCATCTCCCTCAGTTTTTCCTACCCTCAGTCTGACTGTCGCTGCCTCTGAATTTCTAGCTTGAAACAGCAGTCAATTGATATGCAATGGAACATCATTATATGTGTTCTTGAATGCAAGACTGGATCTGAAGGTCTGTTTTTCACTCCAATAATAAAGCCCTTGTTTTGTATATGCAGTCACTTATTGACAATAGTAATAAAAGCAAAAGTGCAACTGGCAACACTCTTTCATTTAGGAATGAATTTGAAGGTAGCCTATTTATTTAATCTGTAGTCTGATTGGCTTTTCATGATGTTGTTGCTATGGCTCTGTCTCTGCCGGCTTGGATAGAGCAAATTTTTACTTTGATTGAAAATGTTGCACAAACATTTTAGCAAGCCTAAACAGATCCTCAGGGCAGTGTATTTTCTGGGGCTGACTATTCATTCCATAATAGAGGTTTACATGTACTGTTGTTGTTTTACCACAGCGCAAACACATAAACCATTCAAACGTTTTGCCTATGGCGTTAACTCTTTAGAGATTTGTATCTGTCTTTCACTTAGCTCAGTTAAAAAGTAATTTGATTATAAACTGTGGAGGACTTAATGACTAGATGCTTGTATGTATATATTTAATTTCGCATTAGAGCTACATAAGAGGAATAAGTCATTTCTCAAGAGGTTATTTTGATGCCTGTGCAGCAGATCATAACTAACTGCATTGAAGAATGTTCCTTTCTACAACCACGTTTTCAGAAGAAAAGATGTACTCTGTTGAGGTTCTTTAAAAGACTCCCTCTTTTCCCGCTCTCTAGCTAACTGCAGTGAATAGCTTTTGTGGAGTGTGCTGGTTTCAAAGGCACACGAAGGCCGCCTCCCACACGGAGAGCTCCACTGCAGACAAAGCAGAACAACACCCCACACTCGTGTTCCCTTCACTTTACACCTAAATCAACAAAGTCAACCTGCCCTTGATTCTAATTTTGCATTAACTTTGCCATCAGTACAGGATTTCATTTTCATAATGATGCACATGTAGTACATTATAGTCAAAATGAGATCACAATTAGTCATTCCTTATTGTCATCATGTTTTTAATGTATTTCAATAGTTGTTTTTTAATAAAAAGAAGAAAAAAGGTATTTGGGGAAATATCAGAAAATGATACTTTTAGTCTCAGCTGGCTGGAGGGGCATGTCTGTGTGTGATTGACAGCAGCTGGCAGGTTGAGTGTTAGTGTTACACTGCAGGGAACAAAAGACAACAAACTTGCACTGTAGCCTACATGTCAATGGGGAGACAGCGTGTTGTTAAAGAGTAAGGACCACACCAGCATATATCTCGAACAAAGTGACATTTAGAGGTATGTTTTATTAGTTATCTAGCCTGTAAACTGACATTAGCAGTCCACTTTTCCCCAGTGAATGTATGTTTGGTCGCTCAGTAAACAGCTAAGGTGCAGGACAAGATGTGTGTTCATGTTTGTAAGTTGGATAAGAAGGAGATTTTATTAGGAAAGCTAATGTGGGTTGTTGTTTAGAGGCTGTTGTGTTTTGTAGCAGGCTGCTGTCTGTCTCAGTTTGACCATCTGCTCTGCCTTAGCGTTGGTTAAGAAAGTGGCTTGGGCAAATAAAGTATAGTTATAGTTATGGCTATTTATGGCTCATGCTAAACAACTAAAGCACTTGGTTAGGAAAAGGACAGTAAAAAAGGCTGTGAACTCTGTTCTTCAACTTAATAGCCGAATGTGCTACATACCCATCAACAGTTCCCACCAATACACCCGCAAGTCCTCATTATGCTTTAAACAAAGTGCTTATTGGATAATCTAACAGCATCTGAAACCCCATTTCCAACATCAGAAATTGCCAAGGGCTTCGGCTTCGAAAACAGTTGATAACATCCACTTCACGCAACAATTGGCCAGGTGCAGAGAGGTGAAAGTGAGGCAGGGTTATAACTCTTGTCTCACGCTCCCTTTAATCAGTGTTTATGCAACTATTCAGTTCAACGAAGTCAGTTCAACGAAGTGTAGTTTCGCTTTGCCAGACCCTCTACCAAAGGGTGCTGAAGGAGGGTCCGGCTACTCCACATAGCATTCGTGGATGGGAGGAAAAACGTGCTTTGGTTTAATGGCATTTCTTTAAACCAATCAGAATCGTCATGGGCGGTGCTAAACTCCGCACAGAGCTGCTGCAAAATAGTGGTGCGAGAGAAAACTCAGATTGGACAGATAGTGTAGCTAGCTGTCTCCGTTTACCATACAGAGATCTGAGGAGCAATTAACCATAGTCCCCATAAATCCACTGGAGTTTAAAATTCCAACACAAAGAAAGCGGAAGGAAACAGAAAATACATGCATCCGTTGTCGTCAAGTAGTGGTTTGTTTCTTTCTTCCCATAATGATTTAAAGTTCTTCTTTAAAGTCTTGCCATAGGATCATACATGGGCAGAGCCAGGAACCCTTTATTTGGTCATGTGCTGTGACAACGCAGGTTCTCCTGAGGAATCCTGTCTGGTTTCCACACATTTCCCTTGGATAGACTTCTGTTACTGGGCAACCTGACAGTGACAGAGTCTGGTCATCTGTTCCCACCTCCACGCATCATGCCTTTACATTTCTCATGCTCCACTGCGCTTGTTTCATATCCTCCTTAAATGTCAGCCACGCATAAGTTATTATGGAAAGCGTGTTGTTATGTGTGGTTATGTGTAATATGTTGCTACGCATTGACACTGTTATGTGACAAATGTAATCATGTTTAATCATAATTTATCAGCCTGTAATGTAGTTACACATCTATTTTTGTGCTCCCACTGTGCAATTTTCTGCTTATAAATATTTTCATTTTAAATGTAGAGTACTTAAACAAATTCTTTAATAAGCTCTTTTTTTGTTTGCATTTCATGACGTTGTTGATACCCAGAGACTAATTATTAACCTAAGATCTATTCAGTTCCTCGTCTCGCAGCTCTAGATAGATACCAACAGTGTATCATAATGGAGTCTAATTTGTTTAAGGGTTGTCAGCTCATTAACTGTGACTGTTGCTTAAAAACTCACAAATTGCCTAGCCATTAGGTCTGCACCGGGTTGACTACTACTCACAGTGTCATCCTTGGTCCATGAAAGCAGCTTTAATATGTATTTTTACCTAACAAATCTACCACATTATTAATTTTTTGGGATTTGGGTTTTGCTTCCAGAGATACAAGGCTGGGAGGTGTGATGACATCCTCAAGTGGAAGCCCCCCAATCTCAACTCTGTGGACTTTCGCCTCAAGATCACCAAAGTCGGGGGAGAAGGGTAAGTCACTGTTACCAGGGAAACGCTCTGCCTGACAAGTCTAATAGCACCTATCGTTTTGTGACGCACTAGAGTACTTCACACACACGTGTACAGTTGCTATGTTGTGTTGGTGTCAAAGGCAATTCTTCAATCGTTTCTTTACTATTCCATCCCATCTCACATTTCCTTTTTGCCTTGTTGTTCTTTGTACTACAGCGTGCAAACGTTCATTCCTTTCACCATCATCGCCTACATGCGCTTTTGTCTCCAGTCCCGGGAAATTTTAATTTGCTCTAAGTACCTTTAGGTGCAAAGAAAAACACTACTGCCATTCCCTTTTTCTCTCATTTTATGTTTATCTTCCTCCGCTACATAAATTATTCAGATTTACTGGTGCTCATCCTACTGTAACCCTCACTCAACAACTAAACAATTAGAAACATTAAAAACAAGTCCATAACTAGAAAAAAACAATCATTTCCTGGAGGTCGTTATAGCCTAAGGATTGTATTTCTCATATGAAATAGAAACTAGTTGTAATGTTGGTGTTAGTCTAGATTACCAGACCTATCCAGTGTTTCCGCTATATACATTTAGCAGCGGCGCACCTCCGCTTCTTCAGCTGTTAATGAAAAGTCATAAAGTCGTAATTACATGAATATACAGAGCCGTCTGCTGAACTTAAGCAAACAGTCATCCGCGCTCTCCCCCATATGATTGTGTCCAACTGGAACAATGAAAGGACAGATCCACGCTGCAGGACACATATACACCATAATAACGTTACTATTTTAAAAAATTCCAGGTTAGTGGGGGTGCATACCGTTAAAACCAGCATGAAAAAATGTAGTAATGTTCCCTCAGCATATTATTTTGTTGCTAAACTGTAGGCCTATGTTAAATGAGCGGTGAACGTTAAAGCACCTGTTTCAGGTATGGTATCCTAATTTTTCCTAAGTTGAGGTCCCTAGCAAATAAGCCCACTGACGGCGACGTTATTGGTTATATTTTAGCATAATGTTATGTTAGTAATGACCGTAGTAGTGGTCATAGTGAGTGACATTGTGATGTGAGATGCACATTGCAAAATGTGTTTTATATCTGGAATTATTCATTAGCTAGGTGTGATTAGGGATGTAACGGTATGAAAATTGAACCTCACGGTTATAGTGACCAAAATGATCACGGTTTTTGGTATTATCGCGGTATTTTTAAAAGTGTGTTCAATATGTTCAGAAAGCACTGATAGGCCTACACAAGCTGAAATGGTTTCAAAAAGCGCAACAGTATTTATTATATTACAAAAATATAGGCAGTAGGCTTGTAAAAACTATTGAAAACTGCCAGCCAGCCGTAGGGTGTCCGGTAAGAACCTGAACCAGAGATGTCTGACTTTGAGATCCAGGAAGATTTATTTATAACTCCAACATGAAGTTAACTATGACGTTGTATTTGACAGTACATGTGAAGGTGGATGTGGTTCTGAAATATAAGCAAATAATAATGCACATTAATAAGCATATGACTTAGGCTACTATGAACATTATTTACCAAAACTAAATGTTATAGCCACCAGCATATAACAAGAAACAATTCTAAGAATTGCATTCATTTATCTGTAATAATTAACATAAATGTAACATGTTGCTCAGTAACACAAACTTAGAGAGAATATACATAAGATATATAAGAAGAATAAAATAAGAATACAACAACAGAAAGAGGCAGAGCAATTGACATTAAGTGGAATAGGCAGTTTTAAACAGATGTGTTTTGAGTTGCAATTTGAAATGGGGGGTGGGAATGAATTCCAGAGACGGGGAGCAATGCGGCTGAATGCTCTGCTCCCCATGGTGATGAGACGGGCGGAGGGGACAGGCAGGTGTATGGAGGAAGAGGGTCTGAGGGAGCAGGGGGGAGTGGGATGCTGATTGCACATTGCTTGTAAATTGCCCTAACACAACCTGAATATCAACAAGTGGCTGCACAAGTAATATTAAACAATCTGCACATCTATCAGCTATGCAATAAGAAACACAGCAACAGTAATATTATCAAGGCGATAATATATCTCTCTCACTCCAAATAAATGTCACGTCCGTAAAACGGGCAAAACTTATCCACATCGTAGCAGAACACTTATTGAAATATGAATAAACGTAGCTTAAATGTTTACACAGATAACGAGGCAGTAAAACCCATGACAGTTTAGCAAGTTACAGAATAGTTTTAACTTACGTTCTGGGCTACACACAAGTCCGAAAACAGGAAAGGAATGATAAAGAAAAAAAGTCTGTTAACAGCTGCTGCATTCTGAGGAGATCAAAGCAATGACTCTCGTCACTGATCGGTCAATCATCTCAGGAGAGAGAGCAAGTGTTACTATGGCCTTTTTTACAAGGCTGATTAATGTCCTGAGTGCTGTCATCTCCTCCTTCCGCCATGATTCCAACTTCAAGAAAGGCAGAAATTCTCTGAACGCACGTTGCAGGCTACGCAGTGCGCCTGCGCCGCAACTTCAGGAGATTCTGATGAAGCTGGGAAGGATTAAACACAGGGTTTCCAAACCGTGGTAATCCACCGTGATAATAATGATATTTTAAATGAAAACGGTAATTGTTATCGTCAACATTTTTACCGCGGTTTACCGTTACACCGGTAATCGTTACATCCCTAGGTGTGGTATCTGTAAAGCAGAACAGACTCACAGTTTAGGAAAACTGAAAGATTCTTGCTGAGAGAAAGGACACTGTGTCCTGAAATGTAATTGTAAGACATATGATGTTTTTGATAAACTTAAATAAAGCAAACTGTTGTAAAAAATTGAACTACGTATTGACATAGGTTACGTTACTGTTGACAACTTTGCTAAGTGTTCATGGTGCCCAGAAGATAATTCCTAATAACTTTGGTGATCCCCTGACTTTTCCTCTAGCACCACCCCAGGTCAAAGTAGTTTTTACTTATCTAGTAAAATATTGCAACAACTGTTGGATGGATTTGCACAACGTTGTCTCCAGAGGATGAATCCTAATGATGTTGGTCATTCCCTTACTTTTCTAGCGCCATTATGTGGTTGACATTTAAGATATCGACAAATTTCTTGAGAACTATTGGATGGATTGCCATGAAATTTGGTACAGATATTCATGTTCCCCACAGGATGCATTGTAACAACCAAAATTTAAATGTTAAATAAATCTCCAATACTTTGGTTTATGACCAAATACTTGAGGACAAAAAAACTTGATAAAGGCACAATGCACCTATCTTTGCTCTGTGTGCTTTTTCTTCAGCTCAGTCTTTAAATATTGTCTGAGTGTGAGCAAACCGACTCATAGCAGTGAGCTTTCTGGTCATGCTGCTTTTTTTCTCTGAGAGCCAGGTGACCTTAGTGACTGTCCCAGCTTTGTAGCCATGAGCCTGCCACCATTCACCAACAACAGACTGAGAGGATCACAGCAGGACACAGTCACTCATTCTACTGCAAAGCCAGCCTGCTAGTCAGCTTCTAGACTCCTCCCTGTGTGTGGGAGAACACAGACAATCATTGTTGCCATTTGTTAATGTTCTGATATTTCCCCGAAAGATGAATTTTGCTGGCAGAGGAGCACCCAGCAGACCTCACTCAGTCTTGGTGTCGGTTTTCAAATCTCTCCTTAGTTACTGTCTGAGAGTGAGAGAGAGAGAGAGAGAGAGAGAGAGAGATAAGGAAGCAAAAATTGCTTATTCATCAGCCCACACAGTCAGTGCTTAAGCACGTCTTTTTGTACCACTGAGGCATACAGTACACAGCCTTGCAAGTTTTATTACCTTCTTTGAAAGTAAGCACAGAGGCAGAAGGTGATTACTGTGCGGTAGAAGGAGTGGAGAGGTGGAAAAGAACAAAATGGAAAGATGAAGCAATCCCAGAAAGCATGCTAGTGCCCCTCCCAAGTGTGGAATTGAACAGTCTTGAGTATTGTATAGATGACCTTGAATTATGGATCATTTGAGCCAGCATTCTGTGGGAAGAGCTAATGAGTAATGGTTAGATCATCATGCATTAGGTGTGCAGTGTTTTTGAAGGACCTAGAGAAGAAGAATGGTGCCTTCTGATTGGCTTGGATTGACTCTCCAGAGGCCAGAGGACAGGATTCATGTTACTGGTCTTTCTACTCTGTGGATTCAAGTGTCATTACAGCATCCCGATCCATACTTTGTTTAAAGGAACCCAGTCATGTACTTTCACGTGGGACTGTCTGATGTAAAAGCATCAAAGTGAAGTCAACAACATGAGATCAATGCTTTTATTCTTGACTGTATTACCGTGAGAATTCATCTCATTTACAACATTCCACCTGTACAGCCACCAGCGACGTGACATTTATGGTTTTGAGTGAAAAGATCAAACCATCATAGAGACTCTGCATGGTTTTATGATGTAAGATTTTTAGATGCATTATTTTTACGATGTCAACTGTAGGATGCAGACAGTTGCTGCTGAGAAGGACTTGGGTAAAAAAGACTTTTACTGCAACTGTAGTGTAATTCAGAGCAAGTGGATCTGAGAGGTCAAGAGAGCCTTTGCTCGTAGCATTTCAGCCATCAGCACAAACATGAAGGATGATGCAGAACAAACATGGAGCCTGTTTTTGGACTCTGAAATGTGAACGGATTTCTCTGTATGGACACAAACATTTGTGGAGTTGGCATCCTGATGACCAGGGCTGTCTCCAATTGCATGTCATCACAGGGAGTGTGTTGCCTGAACTCCAGCTTACACATTTTGTCTAAGTGTTCCACTGTTGAACAGACTTGTTTTTTGTGCCTGTGTTCACAGTATTTATTAATTAATATTCATTATGTCATAATGGCTACACTTAGCATATTATGCTAATGTTTGAGTTTTTGTTATTGTCAACAAATCCATTAAAATACCAAAACCAACAATGCGTTAGTCCATCGCTCAATATTTAATTGCTTATTTATGTAATGTTTATTTTTATATCGCCAAGTATATAGCATGGAGCAGTGCCACACAACACAGCATTTATAGCCTAAATTTACAATTCCCACTCCTAAATGGACCTTTATACAAATACACTAAACTCAACAGGAAAATACATCACAAAACACAAACGATGACACAATAAAACTCAATGAGAAACTCCAGATCATTCAGTACCCCTGTTCCCTCTTTATATGGTGTTATAACTTGAGTGGTCCCATTAGGCCATTACGATTACATTGCGATATTTTTTTTCCCTGCGATATGAAAAAAAGACTAATTTTTACGAGGACATAAATATCGCTATTTAGAAATACTAAATCATTCTCAACTACTGGGGTGATTTTGTAGAGGAGTGCATCTACAAAGAAAATAAAAATGAAAAAGGACATTTTCTTATGTAAACCAGTCTTTGTAATGCTTTACAAAAAACAAAGCAAGTAAGCGCTGTGACTACTCTTCTGAAGTGATTTTGGAGAGGGAAATTAGGAAGAAATACACTGGTTGACTGACATGACATTATTGTATTCATATAACATCAATCCAGGCTAAAGTGAATATTAATAATGCATGCATGTTGCTTCCTCTAAATTTTAGGTTGTGGTCGACTAGCGGGGCCTGCTTTGGTTGTTTGATACATTTATTAAAATTGATCATGATTGGTGGTTTGCTGTGCATGCAGAGCCTGCATGTCACACTCTTCAACAAACTGTGTATCCAAGAGCACTTAAATCAGTGTAAATTACGTTATATCAGAAACAGACTGTTGTTGTAGATTAGCGTTACGTTTCCAGCGTCACAGCTCCGAACCATAACGTTAGTTGGGACAGACGCCTTGTTTCTTTAGGCTAACGATGTTAGCTTTAGCCTGGCTGGTAGCAGCTTTCTGCGGTGAAAAATGGCCGGGATATGTCGTGATTACGTTGCATTAATCAGGTGATTTAGTTTGTCTTTACAGCGAACATAAAACACTGACTACTGTAGCTTCACTACCCATGGAAAAGCATGTGCATCACTGTGTCAGCGTCAGCTGCCGCTTACGGTACTTTTCTACACACGGGAGAGCCTCACTTCCCATAACAACCCCCCCTCGTCGGACAAACGTTACGTCACATGACCACCTGTCTTAAAGGGGAAGGGTCGGCCGGTAACAATCGTGGAAAAGGAGAACGGTGAAAGTTTACTTTTTTATCAAGCAGCAAAGAAGTTGTAGCGTCAACATCGCAACGTCCTGCGATGTGACTATGGCGCATGCGCACATCGCGATGTAGACGATGAAACAAAATATCGTGCAGCCATAGGTCCCATTCATGATCCATTTTGAGTTATGTTAAATAGGAGTCACTGAGCCAAAAACATTGAGAGCTACCACCTCATTACTCTGACTTCTACCCTGTCTACGGCACTCAGCCATACTGAAAATGAATATATAGTGTACTTAGTATATCCGTATACTTTAATTTTCATAAACAAGTCCGAAAACAGCTGGGCACTGTGGTTTTTAGCAAGCATTACTCAAACAGGAGAAAAATAGTGCATTTGCTGGGGACTATTTTCAGCTGCCAATTAATACACATTTGGTACACTACTGAGTATTAACGTCATCAAGACCGTATGTGTGATTGACTCAAAATAAAGTACATTGCCGATGTTCATGGTAATGAAGGATATTGCAATGCTGTGACTCATTGATGTGATTTGACTAAATTGGAGGCGTTTGTCACAGAGGAATAGGCTGTCAGGCTTGGATACACAGACAATACTTGTTAGCAGGATCAATTAATTGATAGTTTTGGTCTTTTGATGGAATTTGTTGACACTAACAAAAATATAGAATACCAGCCTCATCTTTAAACTTAGAGAAGAAAAAATAAGTGCAGAAAAGAGCGCTCTGATACATTCACATGTGTGTTAAGGTGAGGCAGGTAGGCACTATATAATACACATTTGTCATATTTTACTGTCTTGCTTTGGCCTAGGCAATAGAGGTTTTTTATACGTTTCCATCTGAAACACAGCACCTTGTCACTTCTTTTACACAGTACCTCATATTCATTTCTTTTTGACAATATATGGGTTTTTTTTTGCTTCTATGGATTTATGAATCATTTGACACAATACAGCCTTTAGGTAATACAGGTCTGATTGCATGCTGTTCAAAGGCTACGTGACATTTAACAACATCTTGATTGTTAAACAAAAACCCTGCCTTGTGCTGGAGTTTTATTTTCATCGACATTCTGTGTTGTTAAGGTCTTTCATTTGAACATAATTTATCTATATGACCCCAACTCAAATATATGATGTTGCAGTGTAATTTAAGACATGCTGAATGGAAAAGCAATTAAGCATCATGAAACAGCAGTATCTGTTCTTTGGAGGCACTCTAATATATACTCTTATCTGTTTCATTGCCAAAATCTCATTGATATCTTTGCTTTAGATAACGTTGCTTTAGAAGACTGTGCCATGATCAGTCCTGCAGGTTTAGGAAAGTGGTATTTGACACACAACACGTTAGTCAGAGGTATTAATGGACTGTCTTGTGAGGTCTTAGCACGTGGCAGTATCCATCACTGCATGGCTATTTGGCTCTCTTAATGTCTAATGCTGCTTCCTTCCTGCTTGTGTTAGCTATCATTACACAGGAGGGGGCTGGGGTGGATGGGGAGATGGTCTCCGGTTTCAGCTCCAATTGAAATCTCTGAATGAGGTGCATCAGACTACGCAGCCCCACTGTTGTTTAGCTCAATAGCCCCTCATTATTTCCGTTCTAAAAATGGTTAACCAATATGAAACCAGTGCTCGTTCACTCAGTCTATAGCAGCAGAAATAGTGTCTGGAAATTACAACGGGCACATCATGGTGTGTGTTTTTGGTGGAGGGAGGCAAGGAGAAGTGTGTGATTAAGACATCTGTTGGACGTGATCTCAATGATGAGACATAAATACTGCACAGACACATGTTCACGGTGCTGGGAGACGCACACACAAGACTACTGCACATATAAACTCCAATATAGTCTGTGTTAACTGTGCTGAGTGCTCAGTCGTCTGACATATACAGTATTGTATTAATCCTTGTGTTCAATCTATATAGGTGTTCCACAGATTTATTATTGCCTTGGAATCTGAACGTGCCTATACTGTAGTATTCTCTCTAAGTTTTGAGCACGCAGAGAGACAGAAGGGCTCAGAGAGGTGTAATCTCACATCTCTGCCGATCTGTTACTAGCTGGAAAAATGGAAGTGGTGTAGAGATTTATTTGCATCGTTGCCACTCAGATATTCTCGCGTTAAGGTGTTAACCATGATCTTTTTGTCTTTGTAGGCTGCTTCCGCAGACTGTCGGCTTGCTCTACGTCGGCAGCTATGACAGGCCCTTTGCAAAGATGAAGGTGAGAAAATAAATGTGTTGCTTTGTTGAATTCAACCTTGTGCCAACAAGCCAAAGCCCCCTGGTCTTTTCCTGCTTACCTTTTTAAAATTTTTGTTTTGTTGGAAGTACGTAGCTGCAAAGAATAAAAGAAATGCATTTGTTTTTTTTCTTCATCTGTTACTGTGTGACGTGAAGAAGTTATATTGCTGTTCTTTTATTACAAATGTTTCCTGTTTTATACATGTATTTTATCAGATTTTAGTAAAAAAGCTTTCCTGTTTTCTGATCCACTCGTTTTAATTTGATGTTAATGCAAACGTAACACATTCTCTATAGTTACCTGTTGTCTTGATACTGTACATTCAGGATCATATACGCGTGTACACTGCACTGCACAAGTTTCATCTGTACAACATACTTATCAGGCTGTTTCTCTGAGTTTATCTTTTTAACAGAAATACTTTTACCATTCACTAATTCATCATGTGGTCCGATTTTGCTGGGTTTTATTTTGTAATATGTTAAGCCGCTGTCAGTGACACACAACACTTCATGCACAGATGTTTCATGCTGGTGGATTGGTGGCGAGTGCTTCTGAAATGAAGCAACGCTGGCTGCTGTATACCTTTTGCTGAACATGTATAGATACAACAGTACCTACATATCTGTTAATTAACTGTTTAAACTAGATGACAGTTTAAACAATCGACTGATAAAAAGAGGATTTCCGACAAGCATTAAAACAAACAACATTCTTATTATATATTTTTAGGGCTGCAACAACGAATCGATAAATTCGATAAAATTTGATTATTAAAAAAGTTGGCAACGAATTTCATTATCGATTCGTTGTATCAATATGCCACTCAGTCGCGGAGATAAAAAAAAAAAAAAGAGCAGAGCGGGGGTAGAGAAAATATGCAGCCCAGCCCCGTAGTCGCGTCCCCAGCGGCCGCCTCCCAGCATATGAGGCGTCCTTTTCGGCCGTCTCCTGGTGTGTGAGGCGTCCTTTCCCCGTAGGGTATTTCGTGCTGGCCACCACGAGAAAAACGTCCCCGTGAACACGTATCAGTAGATTAAAAATAACGTGACATTTACACGAACTTCCGTGAGACCGGGTTGAAATACGGAGAGAGACCGGAGAGACCCGTAACGTTGTTCTGAAACACACGGCGGAGGCAGAGAAATCAGGACGACCTAAGTCATCCAAGGTGTGGGAGAATTTCACACTAAATAAGTCGAAAACGTGTTAATTGCAAGATAAGCACAAGCGACATGGCATGGCACAGGCGCACCACGGTGATGATTCAGCACCTAAAACGTAAACATGTCGAAGTCCTTGATGAGGAGGAAGGGAGTTCAACAGCAGGGTAAAGTCACTACAGAATCCTACTTTTGTTCCGTTTTGAAGTGAGGAACGTAACGTCCCTCCAGTAGCTCTTCTGGTGCTGGTGTGGTATTTACTCGTTATCTAGCTTGACAAGCATGACAAGCTAGCGTTAGCTCAATAATGACAATAGTAAAGCAGGGGTGGTATAATTGGCAAGACTAAAGACGTTTTACTAAAAAGTTTTTATTCACTCGCCTTTTTTGGCCCATTCATTTTTCAATCTATTGTCATGTATATATTTTGTGCTTTGTCCCATATCAGTTATTGTTGACAAATATATTTGTGTGTGTTGTACTTTTTAATTTCATTTTAAAGTTCTTTTATAGCACTTGGTCATCTTAAGCTGTGTTTAAATGTGGTGTCCAAATGAACTTGCACTTACTACAATGATGGTAATAATTGAATGCAGCCCTATATATTTTCATAACTCAAATGAACTAATCACTCATTATAATCTTTAAATAAATATGAAGTTATTCTTATCATACTTTTAACTAGCGCTAAATAGTTAATTGATTACTCAACTAGACAATCTACTATCAATCAACTATTTTGATAATTTATTAATCGTTTAAGTTAATTCATTTGTTCCAGCTTTTTGATTGTGAGGATTTGCTTTGTCTGATGTGATAGAATTTGTTTGTTTTTAGACTTTTAGTCAGACAAAACAAGCTATTGGAATCAACATAATGGGCCCTATCTTAATCCCAGCGCAATTGACTTTGTACACCGACGCATGTATCATTCCTATTTTGCACCCGACACACAGCGGACTTTTCCCTCAACAGACTCACGTCGGTAAATTAGGGAATGAACTTGCGCTCCCGGGGGCAGTTTAGCCAAAAGAGGAGGCGTGTTCCGGCGCAAACTTTCCCTAGTGCTATTTTGCAGTTTCAGAAAACCGTTCCGCCACACACCAGGAAAAACCTAGTCTAAAGTCAGTGGCGTGTTATTCAGATGCTATTTTAAGGGTGTATGCTTCGCCGTAATGTAGAGTATGCACACTGCACATACACTTTGTTTCTCTCATCTCACGGAACCAGCAGTTCCCATTTTTGCAAACCATACATAAATACAAGAAAAAATATGACCTTGTTTTACACATTTCCATTAATCATGGATGTGTTGATGACATAAATGAAGAAATATTAAGAGGACTTGAGATGTTGAACTGCATGTGCCGATGCCACTTAACCCAAATGCCCCAGCAGTAGCACGGGAGAGGAGAGACAGAAGAGCTGCATCGTCTATAGTGAGGTAATCTTGGTCTAATCTTAGACTACATTGCAAAAATATCACCATAACCTCGTGATTCAGTGAGAGTGAGCCCAAAACATCGGAAAGTATGTTTTTGTGACATTTCTTTATTTACATTTTGTCAAAAAGAAAAATCAATAGCAAACGTCGGTCTCCTTGGCTGTGAACCGCTCCTGGCGTGCACCCATGGATGTATTAAGAGCGTGCGCCTAGCAAATCCGCCATTATAATAGCAATCCGCCATGGAACAAGCGCGTCTGCTTTTAAAGGGAATGTGAGATAACGCTCTGATTCGTTTATTGCACATTACGCCCAAACCACACCTATGAGTAAGGTAGCTACTAGAGACCAACCCATTTTAGATTTCATTACTCTTGCGATTTAGATCGCAAGAGTAATTTATCCTGCCGGTATAATAGCAACAGCACCCAAGATCCGCCCACATAGCTACTTGCGTTTGATACTTGCGTTTCAGATCGTGAAAATAAGGCCCAATGTGTTATTGCTCTGTGATATGCTCTACTGCAGAGAGGCATTTGTCAGCTGCACTTAACACGGTGAGACTGCTTTCAATGATTTCCCTTTTGGACGTCATTGATACACGTGCATTGTATTATATGGATTCACACATAATCAGACCTTTGACCTGCAGTAACATAGACTCAAGTCAAGTGCACTCCACAGAAACTAGCCTCTCATCTCCATTAGGCTCTAATGGGAATTCACTGTTCTGGGGTGGAGAACAGCTTGAGGAGCAACATGATAGAATTATTACATTTTGTTCTATAATTTCTATTTTTATGTAAATGTCTATAAAGCTATTATACATATGGAAATGTGCCACTTTGACTAAATGACTCTTATGTAAATGTGTAGGGCTTCCAATAGTCACAGTCATGCTTTAGAAACACAGTAAATTAGTTTCCTTTCCCTCTGGCACTGGTATTTCCAGATTCCCGTGTATAAGTCCTTGGCTCTGTATCAGCCCTGGGGTCAGCTTTCATGTTGCTATTTTTATGGTGAAATGTGTTTTACGGTCAGTCCAAGTGTGAATAGCTTGAAAGTTGTAATTACATACAAGAACAGGACACATGACTTGCGTGTTTGTTTGAAGAAGGCTGTGCACCACCACAAAGTAGTTTTGATATTCATTGCCTTGCCCATGGGCATGTTAGTACAGTAATGTTGATGTGTCAATTAGATGTAATTTGTGCCACATCCAGGCTCATTTGAAAGCATCGGGCTGCTGGGAAAAAAAGAAACCAACTTTTTCTGTAATTACAGAGATGTCCTAATCTTCATGAAAACCTGTTTTATTGGTTCGATTCTTCCAATTTAGTTGCTGTTGGCACCTACAGGGAATCACTAAAATGAATTTTGGAAGGGAGTTTTCATGATGACTCATCAGATCAGCCTTTCGAAAAGAGCAAATATTGTGAAAGAGCAGCAATCTGAAAACATTTTGTGTAACCACTATAGGTTGAGGAGTGTTTATTACGAAGAGCTATTTATGAATTAATGTATGTTGAAGATACAGTTGTAAAAGTGTAGATGCAAGCTTTACGGATTACATTTCCATTGTATCTCCTCAGATCCAATGACGTAATCACAGAAATTCAGCATTCTTATTTATATAATTATGTTGCAACTGAAGTTCTTTTCATAGATGAGTAAATCAGGTGTAGTCCTTACAGCATAACTTCGGTTTTATTTTTGTTGCTCCTTCTGTTGGTTCAATCAGCTATGATCGACCTATTTGACCTACTATACTTGCCCTAGTCTTAAACTAATACTTCCGCATTTTCGGAAATCAGCTTATTCGCTTTCTTGCCGCGAGTGTCTGTACATTAGAGTTGAAGCCACAGATAGCAGCTGGTTAGCTTTAGCACAAAGACTTGAAACAGGGAAACGGCTATTCTGGCTCTTTGTTACCTTTGGACAGAGCCAGGCTAGATGTCTCCTGCTGTTTCCAGTCTTTGTGCTAAGCTTGTTGCCTCATTGGACCTGTTATAAGCCATGTCCCCTTTCGAGATCTCAGTGACTGCTTTGCGTACAATGTTATCAAACCAATAAGAACCATTGTGATAAACAACTAGTTTCTACTCTTCAGTCATTCTGAGTATCATTATTCCAGTTCTGACTTCTTGAAAAGGTAGAATTTGCTAAAGCCTGGTAGAAGTAATGGCTATTGATTCCATATTTAGGTTTACTCTCACCGCTTGATGGAGTCGGCTCCCTGTGAAGATCTATATGTGGCCTTTTGAGTACATCTCATTAATCCTAAATAATTTGAATGGTGCCTGGCAGATTTAGTGAGCAGAGACTGAGATAAGAGCAGCTCTCTGTCACAGACCAGCTGCTTTGATGAAGCTGTGAGAGTTTGGCAGTGTGCTCTTCACCTGAGAACAAGTATTTTTCTGTTAAATCAACAGTAACACTTTTTGATTGAACTGTAATTGAAGTATTTGAATAGCTTTTCATTTTCTGATAATTTTTCAAGATTTCAAGCTTTTTGTAAATTACTTGAAATGTGGGATTAAGAAAAATGAATACTGTCAGACTAATTGAACATGTTTTCCACAGAAAACAGTAAATCGTGAGTGAACAGAACAAACTAATCATTTAGAAGTTTGGGAGGTGAAAACACAATTATATGGCTAGTTAATTTCTTTTTTTAACTGTCAAACCTGACAATGTACACCCTCATTTGCCTCAGTTACACATTATTTGCTTTTTCACTTCGGAAATCTCCTCGGGTGTACTTTGACAGTCAATCTGAACACTGACATCGTGAGTCCTTGCTGCCATGTGCTCTCTGACCCAGCAATTTAGGGCCACATATGGCTGTAATTGAACCTAATAATTACGTTGTAGCTAATGGAACATGTGAGGTGAATATTTTAGCTTTACAATTCAAACTGTTTGCTGAGTCACTCAGTTGAGTTGTGTATATTTTAGCAGCAGCTGCTTTAATGTACAGAAGACATCTAATGTATTCTGTTTGAAAGCATATTAAAGATGGAACATTTGTTTCATTACCGTCCATCACCTATGAGGGAGTTTGCTCATGTTCCTACTTTTGCATCTTATATCCACTCCCTACTTATATATTCTTTCATCCAACGTTATTAAAATGGACCTGAGTTCTGCCCAACACAGAGCCGCAGGCCGGTTCTGATTAAGTCTCGAAATAAAACAAAAGCGGGGTGAAAAGCAATGTAGGGGAAAACAAAGCAGCTTGGCAAGAAAATGTCAAACTTTGAGTCTTTGCTCATCCATCGCTATCTCTAGAAAACTCCTGTAATAAAATATAGCACAATGTACCAGTACAGCTGTCCCCACAGATCCCAGTATTTGATAAAGAAGCAGGTTGACTGTCTGTTGTGTTGTGCACAGACTAATAAAAGATCATATTATTCCAGTAGTTGTTTGCTTTCGTCCCAGTTTCTGCTTTACTGCATGATTCAGAATAGCCATATTTGTTTAGTGTCAGGGATGAAAACTCTGTGCTGTTGTCCCTGACTTTGGGTGAGATTATCAGGGGACACAGTGGCTTGTACTGTTAATTAACTCGGTGCAACTGCATTTAGAATTAATATGTTGAATCCAGGAAGTGACTTAATCGTTTTAAGGACATGAGCCTGTGCTTAAAGGAAATAACTTGGCATTTTGGGATCTACACTTACTCATTTTCGTACTGCGACTGAGATGAGAAGATCAATAACCCGTTCATATCTGTATGCTAACTATGGAGCTAAAGACCCAGGGGCTTAGCTTAGCATAAGGACTGCAAGCAGGAGGAAATGGGTATTATGGCACTCTCAAAAATAAAAAGTATATATTACAAATAATCAATCAGACTTAGAGAGATTTGGAGGTGAGTAAACTTACTAAGGGTATCATTATCAACAGTCATAATGCGTGTTCCGCCTGAAGACCACGAATTGTGTTTATACATTTCTGTTTTTGTATGAATTAAACAAAGGAGTCGCATCATGTTAACTACACTAGAAGGGCACTCTGAGAATGCAGACCTCCGCCAATGCATGCCCTTTCTCACAATGTTTATGTAGTGTGACTTGTACTGCGTAGCTGCCTGGATCCTTCTCTGTACTAAAGTGGTATGAGTATCATTTAACTCAGAAAAAAAGTGAATACGTGTATACTATCCTTCAAAGTGATTGCACCCGAGATTATTTTCTATATTTCAAGTATTGGCTCTAAAAATAAAATAACTGATTGAAGACTGCAGCTTTTTGTATTTCTTATGTCTATATATAATCATCCAAACCAGCTAATGTTACAAGTGAAGGATACACATTGTTCCCATAAAAGTAGCTAGCATGAAACTCACATCTCTTAAAAGGCTGTAAATGATTAAAAAAGATGACTGGCAGCACTGTCTTTCCCTCTTGTTGGTGTTTGTAGTTTGTAAATCAGATTAAATATTGGAACAGAAAGGCAGAAAGACGGATCTCTTCTGCTCTGCAGTAGTGCAACACTGGCTGCTAAGGAGTTCTACTGCCAAAGTCCCTGATAACTGGTGGCACACGTGTACTGCCATAATGAGACGGATTTGGACGGATTAAGCACCAAGTGGTGATGGAAAATGGCAGCCAACATGTCACCCTTCACCAGCAGGACGAGATCCCAGTCTGTAGCAGAGCGTCCTGCCCGCCTGTACTGCCCTTCACAGTTCTCTGGCAGCTTGTTGTGTCGAGCTTTAGGAAAGCTTTGTTAGTCTGTCTCTCCTTTAGTCCGTCTGTTCTTCTCCAAATACAGAGATCTTTGATTTACAGTTAGTCTTATTATTGTATTGTTTGTCTTTAAACTGAGATCAAAGAAAAATATTGTGGAGAAAAATCTGAGATTTGAAATGATGACAATGACTAATTAGGCATTCCCCTGAGTTATATTTCAAGATCGTAATCTGAAATCAAAAAACTACCATCTCTCTCGGTCTTGCTTCCTCTCACACTTTCTTTGCGTCCTGTGTGATTTCGACCCCCACTGTGAGCCCAGCTGCCCCACGCTCCAGGATCACATAAGCTCCTACTTTGTATTTTATCGTTTGCCAAACACCACTGTTTTCCTGGCAATGATGGTCAGCGTCTGACAGTGAGGGTCACACTAAACCCTGGAGGTCAGCCTCTTTGTCTCTTCAGTCTCCACTAGGGCTGCAACTAACAATTATTTGTTAGATTAGTGATTAGTTGTTTGATCTGTAAAATGTCAGAACATGGTGGAAAATGACAATCTGACTGTCATAGAGAAGTGAAGAAACTAGAAAATATTCACATTTAAGAAGATGGAATTCCGTTATTTTATTTTTTCATAAAATTTTATTTCATAAAATGGCTCAAACCGATTAATCTATTATCAAAATATTTGGCAATTAATTGAATAGTTGACAACTAATCGATTGATTATTCTTTGCAGCTAGTCTTCACACAACCTTTCAGCCCAATAAATATCTCTGCGAGGTGAAGATGAAAGGAGCACTTCAAAATGACTCATGTCACCATATTGTTTTCTGTCAAAGCCAACTTGTTGCATTTAATTATTTCAGCTGCACTTTTTCGGATTTTGCATTTTCCATGTTTTATAAAATCCTCTCAGTGAGACTCAGTCCCTCGACAAACGGATGCTCAAATGTTTTCTTTGACTCATGCTTGATCTTCAGTATCGTGTGCCATTTTCATATCCTTCAACTATGTTACAGTGTGCTCAGTGCTTAGAGTTGATTTTATTTTCAAAGCAGAATATGATTTAATAAGTCAGTGATCCTGCGTACCTCAGTAGGAGGAGCAGGAACTGTTGCACTGCTTTGTTGAGGGCTGTATCATAGCGATACAGACACACTCAGTATCTGTATTTATGTAGAAGCACACCAGTTTGGGCTCAAATTCTAAAGTAGGAGTAATTTAGGTTATTTAATATAAAACATCTGTTAAATTCTATCAAGAATAGGAATATTGAAATCTTCTCACACCTTAACAGCAGTGAGCACACCAATTAAAAGAAATATTCTCATTTGTATGATTTGGTTTACGTGGAGCATCTTGGCCTACACACACTAAACAGGAATATTTTTTTTTTTTTTCACATCACAGTGACTTAAATATTCTCGTCCTTTATAGAATATTCTTTGGTACAGAGCGTGAAAGTTCATTCTTCATTATTCCATTGTTTATTTAGGTAAAATGTTTATTAAGCTCTTTTACAGCAATGCCCTGAGTTCACTTCCAGGAAGGATATACAAAACGACAACAGCAATACAAACAATAAAATATAGAAAAACTGCTAATACTAAACTTAGTATACTAAATACTAAAAGTATTCAATGGTAAGTAGTAATCGCAAAAGTGAAGATAACTTGCAGCATATTGATGTCATGTTTGAAACAGCTTGAAGATACAGTTGTAAACTTGTGCAAATCATTGTGAGCTGTTGTCATTCATCAACGCAGCTGCATGTCCCTCAAAATAAATTAGAGGGTTAATAATTTTCTCGAGCAATGGTGACCGCAAGAATAAAATGACACTGGTGTCTCATTCACTGTGTTGTAAAAGTAAAAATAAATGTCCTTTCATCTTTGTCTTCACAGGCCACTAAAGAGCTAAAACAGTACGACAACAAGATCATCGAGTGCACCTTCGCCAATAACACATGGGTGTTCATGAGGCAACGGGTGGACAAGAGCTTCCCCAACTCCTACGATACAGCGATGGGTGAGACTTTGTTCTTCTCTGTCCGACAGTTATTTATATTTAATATCTCACGGTCTCCTCCTTCTGAAGGAATAACAACCAGTCAGCGTGCATGCATGTGTGGAGGGGCAGATGTTTTACTGTGTACTCTGCATTTGCAGACAGTCTAGCCATGTATTTAGTGCCCACAATGCTCTTTTCAGTGATTTGGGACACACTGTTTTGTTTATCTCTTTACTTTGAATAGAGAAAACCAACATTTGCTGCAAAATCAAGAATTGCAACACAATTTTATATGAGATGCTTAACTGTTGTATTTTAAAGCTGCACTCATCAGTATTTTTATATCAACAGTTGGTATGTGAAAGGGGTCACTTGCAGTAACAAATCCACAAAGAATTATCACCTGACTCTGCAGTTCCCCTCAGCTCTACGGAGCATCTTGCAGCTCATCGTTTAAGTTTTACGGCCCACACGTTTACTGTTTTGGTTCACTCTCAATGTTCTCATGACCTGGTTTTTTGAAGAAAAAAAAAACATTGGCGACTAGCTGGTAAATATAGTGGAGCATTTGGCAGCTAAAGAGCCAGACATTTCCCTCAAAAGCTGGTGGAGACCAAAACAGAGCTAAAACGAGAGTGAATATCAAACTTGCATTTGTCGGGTGGCTCGAAACACAACTTCAAATGAATGCTGTCTGCTGGGCGTGTAAGCAACAGTTTACTAACCTGTTCACCATGTGTCGAAAAGGCCTCAAAGTTATGTTAGTGTTGCTGTTATTTAGTACAGTTGACCATATGGTGTTTCTATTTTTCACATTTACTCCCGTTTATTCAGTGCTTGTAACAGGGTAGCCAAAGCGCGTGCTGGTTTGTATATTATAGCTGACGTCACACAGTTTAATAAGCAGTATGATAGTTAGTCGTAGGGCTGCACGATATTTTGTTTCATCGTCTACATCGCGATGTGCGCATGCACGATAGTGACATCGCAGGACGTTGCGATGTTGACGCTACAACTTCTTTACTGCTTGATTAAAAAAAAGTAAACTTTCACCGTTCTCCTTTTCCACGATTGTTACCGGCCGACCCTTCCCCTTTAAGACAGGTGGTCATGTGACGTAACGTTTGTCCGACGAGGGGGGTTGTTATGGGAAGTGAGGCTCTCCCGTGTGTAGAAAAGTACCGTAAGCGGCAGCTGCCGCTGACACAGTGATGCACATGCTTTTCCATGGGTAGTGAAGCTACAGTAGTCAGTGTTTTATGTTCGCTGCAAAGACAAACTAAATCACCTGATTAATGCAGCTTAATCACGACTTATCCCGGCCATTTTTCACCACAGAAAGCTGCTACCAGCCAGGCTAAAGCTAACATAGTTAGCCTAAAGAAACAAGGCGTCTGTCCCAACTAACGTTATGGTTCGGAGCTGTGACGCTGGAAACGTAACACTAATCTACAACAACAGTCTGTTTCTGATATAACGTAATTTACACTGATTTAAGTGCTCTTGGATACACAGTTTGTTGAAGAGTGTGACATGCAGGCTCTGCATGCACAGCAAACCACCAATCATGATCAATTTTAATAAATGTATCAAACAACCAAAGCAGGCCCCGCTAGTCGACCACAACCTAAAATTTAGAGGAAGCAACATGCATGCATTATTAATATTCACTTTAGCCTGGATTGATGTTATATGAATACAATGGTGTCATGTCAGTCAACCAGTGTATTTCTTCCTCTCCAAAAATCACTTCAGAAGAGTAGTCACAGCGCTTACTTGCTTTGGTTATTGTAAAGCATTAAAGTTCAACAAAGATTTTTTTTTTATTATTTTCTTTGTAGATGCACTCCCCTACAAAATCACCCCAGTAGTTGAGAATGATTTAGTATTTCTGAATAGGGCTATTTATGTCCTCTTGTAAAAATTAGTTTTTTTCATATCGCAATATATATATCGCAGGAGAAAAAAATATCGTAAGTGTAAGTTTTTTTCAATATCGTCAGGCCTAATTAGTCGGTCAGTTGGATTGTGGTTTTGAGCAGCACTTTTCTTCAGAGTGTGCATAAATGAGAAGAAAACCACACTCACAAACACACACACACACACCCCATCTCCCTTCCACACACACACACACACACAAGAAAGAGGAAGAAATAAACAGAATAAGAACCATCTTTCAGCTCTTCATTTCATACTCTGGAATATTTGGCCATGGTGTTCTGGCCGACACACCTGAGTGAACCTGGTGATAAACCCACAACTAGCACCTAGACTGAGCGTCTACCCATTATCTTCACTACACCATGACAAATGTTTGGCAAAAAAAAAAAAAAGTCATGCTTTAAAGATATCATTATAAAAAGGTTATTGAAGCCAATGGGGAACTTAAAGCAGATATAAATCGTTCTTAGATCCAGCTTGATTTCAGCGTTTTGATAAAACCTTTAGATTTTTTTTTTCAAAGAGACAAAGAGAGAGCAAGACTGATAACGAATACAAACATAATGGTTTACCACAGTAATAAACCTTATTTGTGTGTAGCACTTATCTAAATGCTGACTTTCCAGTGCTGGACATGGTGGCACATAAAAGGACAAATTGAAGCAATAAAAACGAGAAGCACAAGCGAGAGAAAACACATTTAAAGAATGAATTGATAGAAGAATATAGAAAAGATTGTCCTGAATTATTGAGCTTTAGAACCTCAGGCAGGCTGGAATGGTCATGAATGTTCTGATATGTTACCGTAGGATGTTACCATAGTTGCTATGCCTGTCAAGCTTTGCATTCTAGAATGTCACAAATGGTGTTTCCAGTGAATATGGTGGCAGATCTATCAGTCAACATTAATAGTACGTTTTGATTCGAACAATCAGTCCTTTATTTCAGACTTTTAGCTTGTGGCCATTGTTTTTGCCCGGCAGAAATGATGAATGTTGCAGATTTTAGCAGCTGTAGCTAGCTAGCTGGTTTCACCAACTTTCTGAGTTGAAGAATATTTCAGTCCTGAACAGGCCTTTTTCTAACACCAGCTTTAAAAAATAAACACAACATATTATAGTTAGCTAATGATATGCTAACTTTTGTCCTTTGAAGTGGTTACTTCTGTAGGTAGTAAACTAGCTAGCTGGGCATGCTAACATTTGCAGCTTACATTAGAACAAAAACGACACACTGTTACCATTGTGTTTTGTGTTTTTAAAAGACAAAAAAAAAAAGTGTCTTATTGTGTGAATGTCTTATTTATTTATAAAATTATTTTTTTTGCCTGTTCTAAAATAAATAAAATATAAGTTGACTGTGTTCCAGGATGTTGCAGAAGCCTGTCCCCACAGCGGTAGTAACTTCCTTACTTTGTTTGTTGTTTCTCTCCCCAGCTGTGTGTAAAAGCATCCAGGAGCCCGTCACAAAGGAAATCCTCTTGGAGTACGTGGACCGCTGTGCTCAAGGAGTCCAAGCCCAGAACCGGAAACACCCACCAGACCCAGACTCTGAGCTCATGCCCCCTCCTCCTCCAAAGAGACCCAACCGGGCCATCCCATAGCCCGGAGCTGGGCTCTCCGGACTGCTCTACAGTCACAGTGTACATCTACATCACCAGCCACATCAACCCACCCTACAGAAAATGGACATTTCAAGGCTTTCTTACCCTCAGCACACTTGCTTTATCAGCCTGTACATGTAAAGACTCCAGAAACCTTTGATTGACTGCCTCAACAGCATAAATTTACCTTGTAGACTTATTTGTAGCTTTAATTGCTGGTGTTCTTATTAAAATGAAAAACATGATGCTTAGTTTTTTTCCTATTTATCTTTTTTAAAGTCTGAGCTATTTATCAACAGGGACATTGTTATGGCTACAAAATAACACCAGACAATGCAGACCTTGTTTATGTTTTGTCAACTAGTTCCTTATTTGTATTGAAAGAGGAGTAAACATCATCAACACTGAATATGCCTTTTGAATGCATTTAAAAATGTAGGAAACAACACTTCAAAAAATAGTTTGCAGCGTCAAAGATCTCATTTAGATTAACACAAAGGGGCATTGGGTTCAATTAACAGAATAATGTTCCTTCTAACTCATAATGCTGAAGCGTGATTTATGCTTCTGCGTTTAATTTACGCCGTGGATACGTACGTAGGTACGTGGAGACTGGGACCCCACGGCCGATGCTACGCCGTAGTCTGACGTGCACCTCTCAGAAAATGTACCTACATGTCTACATTTCCTGGTTCTCCTTCTCCATAAACACCATGAAATCAAGGAGAGGGTTCACTTTTCCTGCTACAGATTTCCCACCTTGGTCAGAAAGCACAGGGGAGACATTTTCTTTCTCTCACTATGACTCCAGAGTCGGTACTCGCTCCGAAGCTAATCGCCGTCACTCTCTCACTCGCTCTATCACACACTCCCCGCGCGCACACACATGCCGGCCCTGCAAGAGATCGGCGCACACACCAACGCACAAGTATAAATTTTAGGCCACTTATGTAAGCTATGGCGAAAGCTCTGCGTGGTGCTTCCGCACAACCATAAATCAAGCTTAAGTTAGGAGTTGCCAAATATATATCTAAACTGATAAGATCTCAGCTCTGTTTCATAAGATTATGTCCAAAGGAAGCCCATCTGTGTGGACTTTTTGTTTTAAAGGCCACATGGGTGGGCGGGAGATGACAACATGATTATGAAGCCTCAACAAACTAACTACAAATGAGTAGAAACAGTGAAATCAAGCTACAGATGGGTGTCAAATCAGCATCAACATAAAGTTTCTTAGTAAGGTGAATAGTTTTAGTGTTCTTTGAGTTTCTGAACTCTACTGGAGGGATGAACACCATTCTATCAGACGATGTTCACTCAAGTGGTGTTTTGAAGATGGTGATGAAGAGTGCTATCTATCAAGGCTGACAAAAAGGTGTTACATCGGGTTGAGATCTGGTGGTGAAGACCATATAAGCATGACAGACCGATTGAACCATTCAGTGCCCCTCAAAAAAAGTTTCATCATAGGATAAAGTTGCTCACATCTTTTCCCCTCTTGCTATTTTGATCTTTCTCAGCATTCGGATGATTCAGATGTTAATTGTGTTCAAAAATCCAGATTTTAGAGTTGTTATTGCAGTTTGTGGTATTGAAAACAACTTGTGCAGCTGCGTCCATTATATCCATATTGGCTGCCATTTCTTTTGATGCTATTTACATGGATATGGATGTGTTAATCCCACCTACAAAGCTCTGATTGGTTGACTGTTTAACCAACTGTGGAAAACCGCAATTCCCACCAGCTGCATTAACTTGCTCCTCAGAATATCCCATTTCCCGAGTTGGGAAGTCGTTCATCCGACTTCGGTGTGTTCATGTGCTTTAAGTCATAAAAAGAAGAGCATTTAAACATGTTGAAAGCTGTTTCCGCATGAAAACGAAAAGCAAAGGAAACTGTGAGCCATGACTTGTTGCTGTACCATTACATTCCCCTAAAACCACTAAAATATTGCTTTACCTGACTTGTTATCAGGCTTAATGCAAATAAATAACTAATCTAGGTCACTCTACGTAGACAGCTACTAACGGTTAACATTACAACCTAATACCGTATTACAAATTACATGTGAGCAAAACCTTGATATGCAATACGTTAATTAATAAAACGTTTCTTACCATTAACCCAACATTTACTTTCGTCCGCCATGTTACTGCATAATATGACGTCAACTCTTGTTGTTCCGACTTAAGCGTTCATATGCATTTTCCCAGTCTGGAACTAATTATTCCGACATTACATGAATGCAGCATTAAACACGCCGTAGTTGATCCCTGACCTCCCAGTGGAGGGCAGGTAAATGAAAATGATTTCCCATCGGATTTCAAACAAGCTCATAATCAGTACTTTATTTTAAACCCATTGGAAAACCTTGTTGCCAGGGAACATTTGATTTTTTTTTTTTTCTTTCTGACCCTGTTGCCCACGTTGTTGCCTGTTGCTAGGAGTGTCGCCCATCTGCACTGTTTATCACCCACTGTAGTGTTTGTAGAAATGATTTACTCTGCAGCTCTCACATGCCGACTGGTGCATTGACATTCTTTTGTTTGGTTTAGACTGTGTAATCGTAGTGAAATAATGTCTCCATCAGTTTTATTTATTATTTGTTATTGTTTTTTTATGAGGGACAATCTCTCTTCTTAACCAAGAGTGGATGATGCTAAAGAAATGATTTACCGTTGAGGAAATATTTCTATTTCTGTCTGACTAAAAAAAGTGTGCATTTCAGAAACAATTGTGTTGTGGAAGTGTGTTTGAAATATGATTTTCCCATGCAGTGAAATGGCTTATTTTTAGGCCCGAGCGACGAGCATCAGAATTTATGCCTTTTTCAAGATGAGCGTGACGGCTTTGGTTAGTCATGCAGCATGGAGAATTTAGATCAGAAGTTAAGGAATAAATGTAAGTCAGTGGAGTATAACTCACAAGGGTGTAACAAATCAAATCCTGCGTGTGTGTGTGTGTGTGTGTGTGTGTTTTGAGTTCCTGTTTGCTGGTGCCTGAGGCGACTGTTCTCCTTATAGCAGATATGGATGAGCTGTACTCCCAGGCCTCTCTTCCCCTCTGGCTGCACATGAAAGCTTGCTGATTCTCATCAAAGCCTCTCTCACCTTTTTGTCATGGGGTTGCTGCCGCTGAGACATCACCACTCATGCAGCAGGTGCAGACACATTTATACCAGTTTTTCTCTTCTTAAATTCCATTAACTTAAATTCATCATCCATCCTCTCAAACCGAGCTACTACTGAAGCTACCTTATCTAATATAACCTGTTTTATTCCAAACCCCTTTTCCGCAAAATGGTCGCCTCTTTGCGGGGGTATCTGCGTCTGTCTCCTTGTGAAAACCTATGGGGAAAAACAATGCCAGGGTGGAAGCTTGACAAAATGCACACAAACACATTAAAAGGCAAATCCAGGAACATAATTAAATATGTTTTCACTGGGTGTCATCGAGTGCAGGAAGCCCCTAAGGGGACCGACTGTATGGGTCTGGGAATGTAAACACACTTTGCATGAGCACAGGTGGTGCAGCAAAGATTATGAGGCTCACTCATTTTTGGCTCAGGTGCTTAGAGGCTGGAAGCTCCACGGCGATATTAAATCAGCACAGACGACTTGCAGGCCATTATCATCCTAATATCATCTGCATTTTGAATAATTGCCCTTACTGTCTCACATGCAATTGAAGCTGCAAAGAGTCCAATACATATTCATGACACAATAATAATCTAAAAGTTCAGACCCATTTCTCAATTTTCTTTCACATATGTGACTTACAATCCCTCTTATCTTGTATGATATAAATGTATTATTTCTGTAATTATTCATTTCAAGTCAATTCAACTTGCATTTCTAGTTTTTATTTTCAGACCACCAACATGAGTTTCTCTGACTTAAATTCTCATCAAATAAAGAACCATATTGAGCATATTAGCAGACTTCCCAGCATGCATTGTTTGAGACCCTTTGTGATGACAATTAAGGACAGTATCCGCATCCGCCCCGACCCCTTAATCTTAAAATGTAACAAGTTATTAAGAACAGCCTTACCTTGCATATCTTACGTATGTATTATGTATTGAACTTCTTATCTCAGGTCTAGTGAACTTAACTCAGTTGGTTTTACGTTTTAAAAACTCATGAGAATGAGACGACTTTAAACTCCCTCCCAGCTTATCTTGGCTTGCACATCATGTCACAATTCTAACATTTTATCTATTTTAATTTTTAATTTAATTTGTGAGTTGATCATTTTTCCATAGATATTAAATAAATGGAGTGGGTCCCTCTAAATTCAAGATTGTGTAAATAGCTCCAAACGTAGACATATCCAACAAATAAATGTGTTTTAGTCCATATTTTAACTAAAAGGGAGTTATTCATTTTTCATTAAATGCCAAATTTTATGATTTATCTATTATATATTTATGTCTATTTAGTTTCGTCTTAAGTTTCTGCAGAGCTTGAAGAAGCTAACTGCTCACTGCACTGATCTCAGAATCGTGAAAAATCTGATTGATTTTTTACAACAAGCTTTGCTTTTGATAATGAAGTCAGACAGCTCTGACCTGATTACCCCACTGAAATTAGAAATTTAATTGCATACATTTTTCAGCTGCTGGAGTCGGGGAGGCATGGCGCCACAAATCTACTATCGCAGAGTCTGCTCCTCATAAGCTCTTCTGAAGCGTGACGCCATGGTGCAACAAATGACTCCCATTTCGAGGGGAATATAGCGATGAAGCTGCAGCGCTCGTCCTCCATCTCAATCAGTACAGCAATCAGGAGGTGGTTGTTTGTGCCATTCTGCTGGCATCATTTGTAACCGGAGCACATCGAGGCTGCCATCGTCATGTTAATGTCTGATCTCTCTGCTCAAATACAGTTCTTAAATGAACATGACGCGAAGGTGAACCTGAGGTGGACAGAAACTGCAGTTGTGGCTGCTGTTGAATTTTTGAAGACTCCTCAAGCCACTGAAATAACTTTAAAGTCTCAGTAAAATGTGGCCGGGTTGCTTCAGTGGGTAGAGCAGGCGCACATATACTGAGAGGTTTATGCCTCGACGCAGAGGTCAAGGGTTCGAATCCGACCTGTGACGATTTCCTGCATGTCTTCCCCCTCTCTCTCTCCCCTTTCTCACCTAACTGTCCTATCAAATTAAAGGCGGAAAAGCCCAAAAAAAAGTAAATGACAGTTCGAGCATCTTTAGCACTAATGTGGCATTTCTTCTGAGTTAAGCGAAATATGTGGGCAGGGTATAGTTATAGAACATAACAACAATCAATCCTTCAGATTCAATCACTCAAAAGTGGGTGAATAGTACAATATAAAGTCTTTGCCAACTGAAATGCAATCACACCTCACAAGTAGCTAATGGTCAAATCCGTATACGTAATAATTAATTTAACAATTATCATTTCATGGGTAGAGTCCATGATCAGTCATCAAAAGCAATGTAATGTTTTATAGAAAGATAACAGAGATATTTACAAACACCTACTGTTGCCCCAAATCATATTTGACTAGATACATTTATGTAAACACACCTGAGTTCAAGATGAGTCATCAAATGTTTAGCCTATTTGGCACATACAACAACAACAACAACAACAATTAGTAAAATACCAGAATCCGAATCAGAACCAGAATCAGCTTTATTTGCCAGGTTTGCGTAGACAAACAAGGAATTTGACGCCGGTAATCTTATTAAATAATAAAATTAATAATTAATAAAATACAAAAGACAGCGGATTAGAACTTGGAAAAGGTTTTATTTTTTTATTTCACTGTTATTAAAGGAAAAAGTACAGTTTATTGCAGCTTGAATTTTATTTTTGTAGCTCTGGCCTTCACTTCTATCAGTTGTAATAACATTGAACTCGTCAAAGTAATGGCTGAGATCTGGGAACGCGGCAATGTGGCTAAAAACAAGGTCCAACACACAAGTTTTGTTAGATGATCAGAGAAGTTGTAATCAAATCCAGAGGTTAGTCAAATTTATTTGGATAAGAAAATAGATGGCGAACGGTAAAATGATTACCGACACTGTGTGTTGTATAGTACACATCACTAATACAGACTGGTTCAACTTTTACCTTCTGCATCGTAGTTGTATAAACTCACTGTTTTCCTGTGCAATATGGGATTATTAGTAACATCATAACTTATTTTGGTTTTACCTTCAAATAAAGTTGTAGCTAGTGTGGCAAAACTGGCTTGTTTACCTGTATGGTTCTCTGACTGCCCGCGTTTGTTGTTTAGCGATGTCCTAGCATTACAAGATCTCCGGGTGTCCAATAGAACGAATGGTGGAAGCTATAAAAACAAAACCCAAATTTTAATTAAGCGTAGTTTTCTTTTAATGCATTTTCAATATCGTTTTCTGTTGCACGTTGTGTTGAAATGCCTCCAACAAGCTTTGGCTAAGGTCAGAGTGGACCAGACTCTTCAGTAAAATGTTCGAGGACACGTTGTAGGCCTAATGATGAAAGGAACGATCAAATGCCTGGTTTGGGTTTAAAGTAGATCTGTCAATCGATTAAAAAATGTAATCTAATTAATTACATACTCTGTGATTAATTAATCGAAATTAATCGCATACATAATTAACGGTGCCTGAACTGATACTTTTTAAGAAAGTAAAAAAAGAAAAGAAAAAAAAAGGGTACTAAACAACAGTTGGTGGCATTAAAGAATGGCTTGTTTACTGCTAAGGCCATATGGTCAAAATGAAATGATTTAATAATAATGTATAACAATAACTAATTTCAGTAGTAAATTGCTTTTGAACCATCAGATGGGAAAAGGACATTTACAATAACTTCAAATGCACCACGAGGCTGTAGTTTACCAGTTTCATTGAACGCACCGTCTGTGTTGTTTTTCCGACGGCAGCTGCAGATTGTTACATCCCGGTGTTGAATCCTCTACAGTAAAACACAGTCAGACTTTACACCGTTTAGCGTTAGCTGTCACCATTTTAACCGTGTTTAATCCAGCTACTAGCTAGCAGTAGGCTAACGTTAGCTGCTGTCGAGTATAGTGTTAACTAGCGTCATGTGCAGCGGTGTTTGTGTTTCAGAGCATCAGAGAGAAGCGCAGACATATCAGTGGCACCAGATTTCGGTAGCCAGGGTTGGCAGGAAGAAGATTTTTACAAGTAAATGTTCCAATTAATAATCCAGGCAGAACATTCTCGTCGCCCTCCTTAATTTTATAGTCCAATGGTGGCTAGAACGGCTCCGGGTCAAACGTCAATATGGAATGGATTAATCTGCGTTATTTTTTTTAACGTGTTATTTGTTCTCAGATTAATTAATCGAAATTAACGTGTTATTTTGACAGCCCTAGTTTAAAGCATCAACTTTCAATCTTTTAGGCCAAACTGCAGTCCCTCTTAAGGACTCCAAAGGATTCTGAAAATGTCAGTCACAAAACAAAAAGGAAATTACACCTACTGACTGAATGCGTCCCTCCACCTCATGCTGACATTCTCACATGCACCAAACTAAATGGAGGATAGAAAAAGCATGAATCATGAATGAGTTAATTTTTTCATTTTCTCCTCAGTAGCCAGCGGGGAGAAAAAAATCATTGACTTTATACACACTTGGTGGAACTGCAGAATATTTATTGGTGAAGTGATTTGATGTTGATTACACTATTGGTGTGCTGAAGGAGCTGCGCGTGCATTACAGTCACTGGAGACATTTTTCAAAAAAAGCAGGGGGAAATTCAATTCAAAATGGCCTGACCCTTTCAGTGTAAATGTTGGCAATCGTTGTTAGTTATTTTCCTGCCACCCTGCATCCAGTCACTGGGGCTTTAATAGAGCAGGCACCGAGTAAATTATGCAAACGGGGAAAAGTGACGAGTACCACCCTTCAAAACGTTGCTGATTTTACACCCCAAAGTCAGTTTAGTAGACATGGGAAGTACTACCGCGCCTGTTGTAACAACATTTAAAACAGATGTCACAAACTGGAGGTGTAGAGTTTGACATTACAAAGACACAAGAAGCTGCATTGGTGCAGGAGTTTTACTTTGATAAAACATGATCCAGGAAGTCAGGTTTGAGTAACAGATTCTGCACAAAGTTGATGATACTATGGGACAGGATTTTACAACTCTGGAAAGTATAACAATCACAAGGTAAACTGTAGAAATATGGAATAATGATGGAATGTGTGATTTGACTTATTTCATCAGCCAACATTCTTTGTCAGACATTGCAATGCTTTCCAAGAAAATTGAGCTATAGGTTCAACTTTTTGGTTTTAATGTTTTTGTTTGTTTGTCATATTCCCGGAGCATGGTCTCATTGAAATTAGTGTCGCTTTGTCAGACCTTCCTCCACAGCGCTGCGGAGGAGGGTCTGGATAGTCCCAACAACATTCCGGGATAGGATAAAAAAAACGTGCTCTGGTGTATTGGCATTTCATTAAACCAATCACAATCGTATTGGGTGGCGCTGGGTGCCACTGCAAAATGACCTCTGGAAGGAACCTGTGTACTTCATCCACAGTGAATTATAAGTGTACTAAATATCTCAAGATATATCTCAGCCTCTGTAACATTTGTTTTTACATTTCATGGAAGTATTGTACTCTTCATGTAATTTTTTTTCTAAAAAATTGCACACTGCACAGAGCATTACCTTTGTTCCAAGGACATGAGACTGATCAACCTCTGCTGTGGGAGTACTTAACAATAGCAAGTTGGAGATACTTTAGTGCATTAAGAGCATGCTCCATCACAAAAGCACCAAAAAATGTTCCCAAAACAGCAGTCCTCGACTAACCTCACGCTCTTATATTTTCAATCTGTACGCAAGTTCAATAGTTCAAAGTGGAACACTGTTCTAATGAAAAATTCAGACCCCTGCAGAGAACAGATCTGATTGGTGATGCTGCACTAGCTCTCCATTCATGATCAATAAATGGATCTGTTGCTCGTGGTAACTTATATGCCCTCCTGAGTGCTATGGTGACCTTGATGTTACTGACAGGAATGTTAATTGGGCTGGTGTTTGTTTCAGTTTGTTGTTACTCATTTGTTTTTTTCTACTCTCTTTGCTCTTCTGTCTGACGAGGCTTCTTTCATTTCTTTCTCTAAATTGAGACTTTTGCTGCGTTGCTGTTTTATTGACGGTTTTGATAACGCAGGTAAGGTAAAGCCTTAAACTTAATTTAGTGTCTGAAAAGTTAGAATGTTTCCTTCCAGATAAAACTTCTTTTGTAGTTTTTCATTTTTTTTTAAATAGCTCAGAGCAAAGAATATTCTCACTTACTTAGAAAATCTTCATCGTTTAATGCTATTCTTCAAATCCTTATGACGGGAACTTTTTTAATCAACTTCAGACTGTCCTGCTGCATGAAATGGGAAATGACAAATAAAATACGAAAACAGGACTGCAATGCAGCTGATTTGCTCTTCAAAGTTTAAAGCTGCTCTTGACAGGATTTTTCTTTTGCGTCCATCCTATCAGCATAACTCACAAAGTTCTGCTGCGACAGAAAAGAGCAGCAGTTTTTTATTAACTAATTGAGATGGTGTTTGTTGCCCACAATCCTAAAAGTTTCAGGGAGTAAATTCTCTCCACCCACAGAAAGTGAAACAATTAAACTTAAAATCTGCTAGTTGAACAGAATCAAAGAAGCGTTCTGCCCCGAGGCAGCTGGATGAAGCTGATCATGAGCATCTTTTGTCTCTAAAGCATCAGCAAACATTTGTGTCTGTAAATGTGTGCAATGAACTGGGAGCACTTTATGTCATTTCTAAGTAGTGAAATTCCTAAATTTCAAATGCTGAACCCGGATAAGATTATTCTCTGGACATCTGGATATGTGTAGGGTCTGCTACTTTATGTACAACAGAAATATATAATAGTTGATATTCACAGTAAAAGTAATTACTGACTACCAGAATCTCCCCTTGATGGGGTCTTGCAAATCTACAGATTATCATACTTAAAAGAGGCAGCGGAGTGGTTTGGAGAAGTAAATTGGATTTGGTGGAAAGTCAGGAAGGAGGAGGCAGTTTTTGTCACAGCAAAAGTCATTTATCATGTGGTAGCCTATAGCTGCAGGACTGTGTGCTACTGCAGCTGCTGCTGCTGCTGCTGTTGTGTATGAAAATAATGGGAGAGGGAAAAATAACTAATCTTTGCTCACTGGGCACATCCATATACTTTCCTTTTTCCTTGACATACTTTCATCGTAAAAATGCTAGAAGGTATAGTCTCATCTTGCAACGCATCATTATGTTCATGGAAACAGTGACAGTGAGGGGTGGGGAGGGTTGGTGTGCATCCAATGAGGAGCCATAAAGGAAATGGACTCGACAAAGGATCCTCGAACAAGACTGCAGTCTTAATTGACACAGGAGAAAATACTTTGTTGTCTTTGGAGAATCTGTCAAGTCATTCTGGACTGCAGTGACTCTCTTTGCCAATCTGATACATTAAATATTGTTACATTATTATATATATTATTGATATGTTTCCACTGCTCTCAACACTCATTTCACCGCTTCGATCTCTGTCTCTGAAGCTCCCTTTATGTTCCCTCTTATGAACAAACAATACTGAATACAGCCTCATTTAAAACCGCAGTCCACTCACCAACCAGCTGATGTAGATCAGTCTCAATCATTACACTGATGCACAATTAAAAACAAAAAAACGGAATCTGAATCGCTGTAATAAATTGCATATTTGTCTAGCTCTGCATGACTAATTATCATATAAATGTATTCCTGCATGTTTCACTATCAGTGCTACAGACACAATGTACCTGAGCTTTGTCACCAGATCACCAATAAATAGCCAATATTCCCATAAAACTGCTATTTGTGGTGAGATTGAATGGATTCATTATTCCATTTCAACATGTGCAGACACAGAAATGAGTCCGTCACTGCTCATGATTATTCCATTTACTGTCATGCATAAGTTTATGTGAGATTTAAAAAATCATATGTATCTTCCATACCAAACTTGTACTTGCACTAGAATGTTTCCATTACATAACATTAAAGGGGGAATCTGCACATTTTTTTTATATCTATTATGAACGTTGTTCTTAGGGATACTTATAACAGTTCTCAAAGGGATTATTTCTTTGTTATTTAGTAAAACTGTTATCGTCACTTCCAAGTGCAAAGACTAAACATGAAAGATTAGCTTACCTATTATTGAATGAAAGCTATGTGCTATAGAGGGCGGGAAAACCTGACATTTGTTTATGTGAATGTTTTGATAGTAATTACTTTGGATGCAATGTGGTGGAGCCTCAAATTTTCATGCAAACCCCTCTTTTCCTTCAAAACAATGATAATGTTTTGCTTTTAAACCTGCCCTGCTTCCATTAAACCATCACAGCACCGATATCACCCACATGTGCCAAACAAAATGTATTAAGACGTTAAAGTGCAAAAGTAATGACTATGGCTTTAGGAATTTAATAATATGAGTGTTAGTCATGAGGATTTGTCGAGCTGAGTGTTGTATCATGACTCATGTGTTAACAGATCATTATTCCCAGTGTTAGCAGATCAAATTGTGAGCCCAAAACAGGCGTCACTCACTCTGTGGTACATTTAGCGTGTTCTCTTGGACTGGTCAAGGCGAGATGTTTTTATGGAGGTCTCTACTGGCTTGTGTACAATAGCTTCCCAGTTTTGTCTCATAACTTATAACTCCACCAGCTGAAAGGGTGTTTGTTTTACTGCCCTGGACTTCAAAATGACGAAAGATCATCTTAGTTTAACATGTAAGTATTTTGCTAATTAGTGTTAACACAAAATAATGACCTAATAATGGTAATTGCATAGAAAAAAATACTCAAAGTTATTACAATTCATCCTGAAAGGGGACATTAATGTCTGAATTTAATGTCTGAAGTATAAATTCATGGCGATCCATTCAATAGTTGTTGGGACATTTCACTACAAAACACAAATGTAAACCTAATGGTGGCGCTTGCGGAAAAGTTAAGCGATCACTAAAGTCGGTAGGATTCATTGTCTGGGGATCATGAACTTTTGCACAAAATTTCATCAAAAGTCCATCCAATAGTTAGGATCCTTAGTTATAGGATATTTCTGTCTGCACCAAAGTGGTGGATGAACCAATCAACCAACACTGGCGACCCTGCAGCAATGCCGCCAGCAAGGCTAAAATGGCCAAAGCGATCAGTATTAGTATGTTTGTTGGGGACTATTTTAGCGGCGGATTAGTACACATTTGATGTACTAATGAGGCATGTGCTGGATTGACTCAAAACAAACTAAAAGTGCCCATCATCATCATCATAATGAAGGAACATTTCGCCCAGTACAACAATGTGGCTCACTGATGTGTTTTTAATAGTTTTTGGACAATGATGGAGCTCTATGGCACAAAGGAAGCTTTGGCTACACAGACAACACTTGTTCATTGGATCAATTCATTGTTGGTTTTGGTGATTTCATGGGTAACAGAATATGATCAGACTAAGCCAAGAAAGCCATTAACTAACTGACAGACTTTGCCTGATGATGTAGCTTCCATTCACTGTTTCTGTTGAACCTCTAATCAGCTAGCTTGCTTGCCTCTAATTTGAAAATATGACTTTATTTCTGGAGTCAATTACAGGCCCATACAGCTCAAAGTGAGGGGGACATTTTAGCCGATCCTGTCATACTCCCTCCCAGCTGCTTTCATGAAAAAACAATTTAAATGTAGCAGCAGAAGTGTTGGAGCTTGGTGTTGCTCCGCTCAGCCTCTACAGTTACAGAAAAAGTTTAAACCCTGGCTATTTGTAATTATGCATTTTTGAAATCCAAGAGCAGAAAATCAAGTCAGGATTTTAGTGTGAGGGGATGTTTGTAATTGATATGAGGGAGCTATAGGGGAAAAAAGCTTTGAAATTAGAGCTTTAGCAGGAGCAGAGAATAGACTTTGTGCTGCTGTACAGCTTCCTTGTCTATCAGAGCAGAGGCAACACAAAGCTGATCTGAGTTACAGCATTATTTTGTAAGAGGCTGGATTCCCCGACAATATTGACCCCCGCTACATCAAAGAGGGTCCTCTAATTCAGAATAAACAGGCTGAGTGTTGTTCAGCATCTGTGGTTGTTTAATAGTGCACAGCATTCATGACAACATCTTGGGATTACCACCTTCCTAAAACAACAACTAAATCCTTCAGATAAAGGACCACATACAGTCAGTCTGCTCTGTTTCCAGCTGAGTGATGCTCTCAGATCTGAAACTGCTTTCAGATAGCTGCAGTTGTATGCTGTTTGATGGTGGATCAATGGTTGGATCCCATCTGAAGCAAGTGCCCTTGAGCACAAGGATAAGAATAAAAAAATGTATATTGCAGTTACATTAAAATATGTTTTTTTTATTTTTTTATATGATTTTTCTTGTGAAATACTGGATACAGCACTGAAAGTACTGATAAAAAGGATTTGTGGTTAGGTCAAGGAGATTTAATTACCAACAAACCGTTGGGGTGCATGGCAACATGCACTGGGCAGTTGTCAACAACAAGAAAGGGTGAAGGATGAATGTTATTATCATTGTCCATCACTGCCTCAACAAAATAGTTCCTCACTTCTGCCCTCTGACAGGTTCATATTTGGTAAGACCTGCCCTCTTAATGTCTGGCAACCAATGAAAAAGACAAATGGCATCATGATAAACCCTATCGCTAAACAAAAACGCAGATTACATTTAATGACAACATTGTTGTCAGTCCAGTGCCAGCGTTTTTAAAATGTGCGCTTTCTACAATATCTGCACATGCCAACTGTATGGGTAAGATTTGTGGAAAATCATGGTTACAGTTAATTAAAAAAGTGAAAGCTGATTACAGGTCTGTAGCCAACACTGTCTCCTAAAAAAAACAACAACTGCATTTTGTTTAGAGGGAAACGTATGCAGACTACTGATTGGTCGGAGAGAATCGTCACTAATCACGTCATCATTGCTAGCGACAGACGGGGGTGTCTTGAACAAACCCGTCATTTTTAAATACTTCAGCCAGCGGTGTTTTTTTTTTGCTGCCTCCAGCTTCTTTTGAAACAAAATGTGTCTTCTGGCTGTGGTAACAGCCACATGCCGAGAATCTAAAACAACACACATTCGACGTTCTGTGTGTGTGTCGTGTTAGGTCACGGCAGTTTCCTGCAGCGTCGCTATGACGACCAGCCACGCTCGCCTCACGCATGAGGCGGTACTAAATCTGCAATGGAAAAAGGAGGACGGGGCACCGCGGCCGAGCCGAGCCGACCCGAGCCGAGCAGGTACCATGTAGTGGAAAAACGCCATAATATGAGTTCCCCCAGCCTGCCTATGGTCCCCCAGTGGCTAGAAATGGCGATAGGTGTAAACCGAGCCCTGGGTATCCTGCTCTGCCTTTGAGAAAAAGTAAGCTCAGATTTGCAGACTTTGATTAGAAACGTGTTTGTGATACCTCAAAGGCAAACGTGTAATGTATGGTGGCCGACAGGGGCAAACGCCCTGCAACTTAAGAAAGCACACACAAATAGACAAAACACAAGCAAATTAAGAAAACAACTTCATTAATTTGACAACACATGTGCAGCATTCAGCAAACGCGCTGCAAATGCACACAACACAACCAAATACATAAATGCACTGCAAATATGAAACGATGCAAAAAGAAAAGCACACAAACCCAGAAAACAAATGCAACAAAAAAACACAGCATCCAGATTACACAACGGAAGTTCTCCAGACCTCTAGAGGGAGCAGCTAGTGGAACAGCTGGATTTTCGACCCCATGGGGACAGAGAGAGAGAGAGAGCGAGAGAGAGAGAGAGAGAGAGAGAGAGACAGAGAGAGAGAGAGAGAGAGAGAGAGAGAGACTGTAAATATTAAGTCTATGTTTGAGATATGTTTTCTCTTGTTTGGTGGGTGTGTCTCGGCTCAGGTCACAGGTGATACTCAATCAGCAGAGACGTCTGTAAACTCGTGGTGATAAAACATTTAAAACTGCATCAGCGTTTAACGTTGACGTTTGTTTAAGCCATATTACATGAGAGGGTTTAATTTCGAGGTCCGAAAGGCGCATTACTGAAGTATAGGCCTCCTCAAGTGTAATATTGTGATTATACAACAACGGTTACCAACAAAATAAGTGATCAATCTGTATTCATATTGTGGAGCAATTCGCTCTTGAAATACAAAAAACAGACAGGATTTATAGTCCCTCCCTGTTTAGTAAACCAGCCAAGTTACCGTGGGATTTATCAAACTGAATAAATCCTGCTCGCACATATAAACACAAAACTGTTTTGCTAACTCCATCGTGTTGTAAGTAAGACGTCTGCTGAAAGGGTTATTGTATGTATTAGCATGATTGCCGTACTGTTTAGTTCACAAACATCCAACACACCAAAGTACAAACACATAGCGGACCAGACGCCAGCTTTTATTTTGAAAAGCCGAAGCTCGGGGATGGCACCAGCCGGGAGGGCATGAGATGGGAGCATAGACTGTATATTACTAATATATTATGTTATTAATAATAATAATAATAATATGAATTTAATATACAGTCTATGGAGTTCTCCAGGCTGCAGCCATACCTGACTCTAATAAAAAGGCAGAGAGCTCTCTCCCCGTGGGGTCGAAAATCCAGCTGTTCCACTAGCTGCTCCCTCTAGAGGTCTGGAGAACTTCCGTTGTGTAATCTGGATGCTGCGTTTTTTTGTTGCATTTGTTTTCGGGGTTTGTGTGCTTTTCTTTTTGCATCGTTTCATATTTGCAGTGCGTTTATGTATTTGGTTGTGTTGTGTGCATTTGCAGCGTGTTTGCTGAATGCTGCGCATCTTCAAATGAATGAAGTTGTTTTCTTAATTTGCTTGTGTTTTGTCTATTTGTGTGTGTTTTCTTAAGTTGCAGGCGTTTGCCCCTGTCGGCCACCGTAGTAATGCAGTTTTGGGAACATCATTTTTAAGAGGCTGCTGTAGCAGAATGTGTACTCTGGTATCCTGCTTAAAAGCACATCCTCCACACCCTAACGTCCAGACCCTTACTTTCAGCACACTACTTCTGGCATTGGTACTGAGTGTTCGCAATGCATTGTAGCCTACATAAATTGAGAGGTGAAGAATTGTCCAATATGACATAACTCCTACTGCGCTGGGATATCACTTACCTCTAACTTAATAACTTCCCCACCTCCAATAAAGAGCAGCGCTTCCCTGAGCTTTTCTATGTGAAGCATCTGAGACTCCAACTCAGTGGATGAGACAGTTTAATGGGTTTGGGGTGATCAGGGCCAAAAAGGTTAAGAAACACTGCAGTGGTTACAGGCCCAGAATGGCTCGGCAGCATGGGGAGAATTCCCGGTGGTTTGGCCGGCTGATTGGCCCGGAGTAAACTGAAATAGTTGACAGAAGAGACAGACGTTGGGCTGGTCAAAAAGTTAGTCGAAGTAACTAACTAATTTAGGCAGAAGGCCTAAAAAGAAAAAAATAGTCTATAAACACTCTGAGCGAGTTCTTGACTATTTAGAGACAGACTGCAGAAGAAATAAAATAGTTTAAGAACACGTTCTGGACTATTAAGAGGTTTTTGTCTGCAGGGCTGTACCAGGTTTTGCAAGGTTTGCAAAGATGTGAGAAGACAAACCGAAGGAAAATGGGATTATATACCTAAATACTGCAGGTTGATACGGGAAATGAGGCTTGTTTTTTATACCTGAACTCAGGTTCTAATCAGTTTCTTTGTATTCATCTTGTGTAGATGCTAGAGGTTTTAACGGACCACAGAATCCAGAGTAATGAGATATTGACAGGGCTGTGCTTTATTTCCTGAGTTAGACAGTGCTTTAGATAACAAACACCTCAGAGCTCCTGTCTAGTTTAACCTTAAGCCTGAATCTGTACTTCAAGTACGGTGCCACCTGTGTTAGGACACAGTCTCCTTACTTCTGGCTTTGTTTGAGGATCAGATTGCCTGTCTACATACATTTTTAAAAGCTGAAACTGATCACTTGAGCTTTGAGCTTTTCAAACAACAGCAGCATGAAACTGTTAAAATTCCTTTTAATACATCCATTGCCAAGCCTGTACACTGTTACTTACTAATTGAATCAAGAAGTAAACACATGCATCTGTGTATCTTCACTTTCTTCAACATACTTTAATAACTGTGTGAAGCTTTCACTATAAGGTTTTACAACATTATTTCCATCACAGTTTTTAGGTCTTCATTTTACCCTGAGCATAAGATAAAAGTGGAAAGCAATCTTATTCTACACTGAGAGAGAGGTTTCTGTATTGCTATATTTCATATTTCAAACTTTCAATTTCAGTCTTTTTGAGCATCCTCCGCATGTTGGCCAGTTTCTGTATTCCCCTCACTGATACGTCTCGATCCTCGGATAACAAGGCAGCATCTTTCTTTGTAGACAATTTTAATAAGCAGAAGCTATGGTGCTTGAGAACTTAAAATTTTGAATATATGCCTTAATAATGCCCTGACACTTCCTTTTCACTGATTTTCTGTTCAGAGTCGTGACAAATGAGCACCCTTGAGTTTTTTCACTCCTTGTCAGCTCAGCCGGAGCTCTTTAAATTATGTCAAACCTCCTCTTCCATTTAAAAAAGAAGGACAAAATGACTTTATTGTGACATGGTTAGTGTGCATAAATAGCCCAAGGGGGAGGGAGATGACAGTTGTCCCTCCCTTCCTCCAGCTTGTCTGTCAGTCAACATGCTCAGCCTTCTTCCCACCGGTTTCCATCAGCCTGCCTGCATCACTCACTCAACATGAACTCCATCTTAGAAAACACCTCCCACCCTCTGAGGCTGCATAATGTTTTCTGCTGCACCGCTCTGGGTTCATCTGTGAACCAAAAGACTGCCTACTTTCTGAGCTGTGCTTAAGTTTGCATTTGTGTACATATTTGCACACCACTTGACCTAAAAATTATTATAATTTTAGTTATCTTTTTTGTTGTTTGTTTTGGTGAGATGCCTTTATACACTAATTTGGATTTTAGACTTTAACATTAGACATTATTTTGGACTTGCATTGCTCTGTAGTTATATTGCATTCAGTTGTTTTTCATTCATATTTTATTTCAGTCTGAGGCGTTGAAATTATGGACAGACTCAGATCTGTACAATTTGTAAATCTAAATCTGTGACGTAAACATACTTGCCAAGGTGTCTCCTTATGTACAAAGCACACACACACACACACACACACACACACACACACACACACACACACACACACTGTGTCATATACTGTCATTTTCCATCACATATCTAAGGCTCAAGGCTACATTAGCTACTACTAGCATAACACACCTGATTCTCTCTGAACTGAACTGTCAATGGTCGAGTTGCATTGTGGGTAATGCAGGCGCCAGGTTTTGAAACGGAAGAAGAATGCGTGGATTTTAAAGCATGAATACTCTTTTAATGGTTTCCCGAAAAATAAATAGTTCTTTTTTTTTGTGATTTAGGTGAGACTATAGATTGCTCACTAGTTCTTGTTCTAGTTGGATGTTTAAAACAGAAGATGCAGTTCTTAATTTGCAATGTAATGTTAAGAAGGTATGTTCTTGTCTGATAAAACTTTCGCCGCTGCAACGCTGGTGTCTTATAAGTCCATGTGGGCTGGGCACTTGTATGTATTTTTGTACTCACTCATACTTTTTCATTCTCGTTGCTACTTAAAATGTTGCTAAGCATTATTGTTCCTCAGTAAATCATGTATTTCTACTAGGGCTGTCAAACGATTAATTTTTTTTAATCGCGATTAATCGCTGAATTTCTATAGTTAATCGCAATTAATCGCATATTTTATCACATGATTAAAATTCTATTATTTTGCATTTCAGAACAGTTTTTAAGTACATATTAACAATCAAAAGCAATTCTTACCAGTGTATCTTGATTGGGAATCAAATGAATGCAAAGAAAGTTACTTTATGAACTTGATTTTAAGATTTGTAATTATTTATTTACTGTGTAAACAAAAGAAAAATGTGTGAATCTGTCATTATTGCACAATTCCTCCAAGTACCTAACTAAAAAAACTAAAAATCCCTATCCTTACTAGAGTCAATATAGTGTTTAGTAACTCCTAAATAATGTTGATTACTCACTGACGTCCAGTGATCACCAGTTAATGAGACAGTGTTACAGCACTTTGCAGCAGTTCCAGTGTGGCTACTTTCTCCGTGTCATACAGGCTGTGTGTGGGGCTGCTGTCCCCCTCGACGGCAATGAAACGGGTCAGAACATGCCAACCGTAGTACGTCTTTAAGACCCGAGTCATCTACAATGCTGACAGGTCTGCAGTTAGTTGCCACCCGTTTCGCAAGAGCTGTAATAATTTTTTGGGATTTGGTTTCATCCACAGGTCGGCAAGTAGCACTCTCCAAAACAGTGCTTTGCCTGAGTGGGTAGCATGTTAGTGGGTAGCATCACGTTAACTGTACTACTATAAATGTACACTTCTTCACAAAACGAACAGTGAACTCACATTAACTTTGGCTGAAGATTTTTTTGAACAATAACTCAAAAAACTTGAATTTCCAAACCCATCAAAACAGAAAGTAACAAATCATCTTTGAACTAAAAATGTACGTACGTAAAATAACTTTTTTAAAACGCAAACACCTAGGGACACCACACGACAAGCGTGACGTGCTTCGGTGATATTTTAATTTGGCTTTACACAATGTGCATATGGCTTTCGACTTGTCTACGAGCCGTCCGGGAGTTTTGGAAAATAAAAAGCTCCATTCAGGATTTCATTGCTGCTGTGTTTCTCCATCATGCCTGCAGCCTGCAGCAGCAGGATGTGTTACGAGGAAGTGGAAGCTTGATGATAAGTAACGGTGCTGCAAAGGGTCAAAATAGTAGCCTCTTAGGCACGATGCAAAGCCGAGTGAAGTGTAAAATAAATTAATAAATGCCGGCATGCGATTAAAAAAATGAATCGCATCGCGTCGGCCCTTAATCGCATAGCAATTAATGCGTTAACGCTGACAGCCCTAATTTCTACTAAGTGTTCCTGAGCTTAAGTTTTGCTGCACTAGTCCACCTCCAAATACCCATAATTATTAATATTCTTCTTTATAGTGTGGTATTATTGTGATAGACGTTAAGTTTCCTCCTATCTTATCTTCATCTGTTTTTCAGCAGAGAAAAATAAGATTTTAATGTGGATGTGTATGGTAAATGCAATCTGTCATAAATCATATCAGGACACAGATGACGCAAAGTGAATACTAATGACAGTTGTGAAGATAAGCCGTTATGTCTGAAGTTTAGATTTGCACATTTTCGTCATCACAGAGATGCATTAATGGAGCTCTAACCTAAAGAGAATTCTTAGGTTAAAGTGTTGAATTTAAATGAATAGTTTGACATTTTGGGAAACTTTTTGACTTTCTTGCAGAGAGTAAGATGAAAAGCTTGAAACCACTCTGATGTTTGTACAGTATGTAGCTGGAGCCAGCAGCCGGTTAGCTTAGCATAAAGACTGTAATTGGGGGAAACAGCTAGCATGACTAAAGTAAAACAAATCTGCCTTCCTGCACCTGCTCATTATTTGACACCTTATCTGGTTAGTTGAATCCATAAAAAGGATCATAGCCCAAACTATTTCCTGATGTGTCAGTTTCTGTTTTATTACATCAGTTTTGTAAGGAACAGTCAAATGATGTTGTCCTGCCGATAGGGCCGTGAGATCAGATCAGATTCAATGTGTTGTTCTAGAGGGCACGGACAAATGAGGTATGTGCACTAGGAAAAATTCTAACACAAAAACACAGCCTTTACCTTAAGGTGAGGCTGAAACAGAGAGCGGCGTCTCACCCCCAAATAGCTGACATATCAAACATGAAACATAAAATGTCTCCCCACAGCAGTGACTGTGAGCTCCGTCAACAGAAACCCAGTAAACATCAGCAGGTTGTGTGCATTTTGGGGGTACTGAACTCTGAAAATTACCCTCTCTTGGCCATTTTGCAGCTGCCAAAGTGCAAATAATTATCTTGTTCAGATTTGAAGCAAAAATGTGTGAGAGTGTTTTTGGCAAAGTTTAGAGTCAGAGGTTTGATAATCACTGTGCCCACCTTTGTGTTCAAACTGAAAGCTTGTGTAAGTGTGAGTGTGCAGAGTCGTAGTGGGGAAGGGGATAAGTAAGTTGGTTTGCTAAATAACATTACTCTGAAACTGAGAAGCATATTCATGTAGAAATGGCAGCTGTGACACTGCCTTTTTCTCAGATATTATCACCTGATGCAAATAAAGCAGCACATATTTCTTGCGTGTGTTACTGCACCACTTAACACAGTGCAGTCTGTGCAGTCTTCTATGCTATTAAATTAACTACATTTGGGTTTTAGACTTTTGGTTGTGCAAGACACAACCACTTTATGAACCAAAGAATGTCTCGAGTTAGTTGCAGCCCGACTGTAATGATTGGTGGTAGAGGTAGAGGCTGAGGGGATTTGGATTCCTGACCTCCGTATCTCCAAAATCTTCCTGGCTAATGCCCTGATAGTACTGATAGACAAGCATGAACTTTACCTCCAGTAAGATTTCCTTCAGCAGAGCTTCAATGACTTTTGTCCTTTTGAGTTTCTGAAAAATAGAAAAAAGAAAATTGCTCTGTAGTGAACGGATAGAAAATGTTTTTAGTTTTTTTCATGTTTGAGCAACAACAAAATCCACTCATTTCTAATCAGGACTGTGACCTGATGGCCATACTGTAGGTATTCATGTTTAACCAAAGCGAGACATGATGTAGCACCTTTATTTGACTGAAGAGCTCAGCCTGTCTCAGTAAAGGTTGTATGTCTTGTAGCACTGGGTCCGATGCCCAACAGATGTGCCATGACTGCACCCCCTCAGTGCACACACTCTATGACCATTCACTTTTTGCCCAAACTATACGGATCGAAAGCCAGTTGTAAGCTTAGCGCTACTGCTTTACCTTCTGTTTTTTATTCTCCATCTTATTTCCATTAATTATGGCATTCTATTTTATGTTTATTCTATCTATTCTGTCTACTTATGTCATGCAATTTTCTTGTTGTACAGTAGGTCTATTTCTTGTGTGAAAATCACTATACAAATAGTATTTATAAAAAGTATTATTACTGCTTTTTATACATAATACCTGCAGACTCATTTTAATGAGGCTTGGTAATCAGCTGCATGAGTTTCTGATTTAGAAAGTTTGTGATCTGTATCATGATTGATCATATTAATGCTTAGACTATATCTCGCAAAAACAGAATTTATTCCATGCATTTACAGACAATGTTGGAAATAAAGAAATCACACATACAACTATCTATACTATAACTATACTATAGTAAATAGTTTAAAAAAGCTAACAATGAGGAAACTAAAAAGTCAGAATGTATTTATTCAATTTATTCATCTTCTCCTTCTTTGGTGGTCAGCAACAGGAGTTTTAGCGATTGTACATTACTGCCACCTAACCATGGATGTATTTTCTTGCACCAAATGCATAACTGCAATGCATTGTGGGTGATATCCACCTCTGGAGCGACCATCGTTGTTCACTCGTTCCCTCAGCCCTCCGAGGGTCAATCTCACCAAGTTTATTTCAGTTTGTCAGACAACTGGAACGACACTTAAGATGGCGGCGGGGATTCCCCCAAGGGCAAGTGCTTAGGGCAAGTGAACGAGGGCATGTTGAAACACTAAAGAAACGCAGCCCATATCTGAGAGAGGCCTGCTATTCAGCCACATGATGCAGCAACATCTCATTCAGAGGGGAGATTCGAGGGACGCAGTTGCCATGACGCCCATGCTTAAAGTGCCCATATTATGAAAAAAACACTTTTTCTGGGATTTGGGGTGTTCTTTTGTGTCTCTGGTGCTTCCACACGCATACAAACTTTGAAAAAAATCCATCCATGCTGTTTTGAGTGAGATACGGTTTCTGAATGTGTCCTGCCTTCAGTCTCCGGGTGAGCTGTTCAAAATCGGCACGGCTTGTGATGTCACAAGCCGAAACGAGCTGGTTAACCGCAACCGTTAGTTCGTAGCGTTAGCGTTAGCATGCTAACGCTAGCATGCTACCTCGTTCTCAATAGCAAAGCACTGCTACAACACACACAAGTTCACCATAATCTACAAAAGAACTACTTACATGTGCGCCCTCATTTAGAAGTCTCTCAGCTAATCCTAATAAAGTTGGAGAAACAGCCTTTCTTTTACTGTCTATAGAGCTAGCTAGCTGACATGATCTACATCTGAGCTACTGCGCATGTGTGAGTGCAATCAAAGATAGTACAGAAGAAGAAGAAGAAAAGAGGTCTCACTCTGTAGCTAAAACAGAGACCAAGTGAAAAGAGGATCTGCAGCAGTGAGAGAGAGCTGTGCAAAAATAAACAAAAATATGGTGTTTTTTGAAAATTAAACCATGTAAACCTATTCTGGTACAACCTTAAAATACAATTATGAACCTGAAAATGAGCATAATATGGGCGCTTTAACCTTGGTTCAGATAGCAGATGTTTACCGTTTTCTACTTATGTTTTTTTTTGTTCTTTGTCTTCTCACCTTTCCTCAAGGGGCTGTAATTCACCATTTGAGCGTGGCTCAGTAACAATTGTGGGATCACGATGTGCTGGCTGGGAATATACACCCACTTCAGCTCTGTTGGGCAGCAGAGGAGGCATTCTTGCACCTACTGGATATCCCTCGGATAATTGGCACACAACATCTTGTCATGGGCTCCCTTTTCTTTTTGGTGCAGTGCTGTCTGTTGTGAAGTCTTTCCCAGTGGAACAAATCTTCATGTTCTCTTTGTCTGTGCTCAACCTTGGCTGTGTCATGTGACTAGTCATTTCAGTCCTCACTGGTTGTCATGCCAACAGTATATCTAAGTTCTGCCAGTTCAGTAGTGGAGAGATGAGATGCACTTCACAGACAGGCAGGTAGGTGCTTAAGGTAGGTCAGAGTGTACGCTTTGATATGGCTGGTACAGTCTTATTTCTTAAATTTATTTTCCAGTTTCATGATATGACAAAATCTTTCATTATTTATGATCCGGAGTAAATTTACAAGCCTGCTGTCCGGCCTAAATAAGCCTGTGAATCTGCAGTGAGTTTTAAAATGATTTTCTAATATTTACCAGGATGAAAGTGATGGGATCCCCTGGAATGTCACCTCAAGGTCCATTTAGAAGCTGTTCTGGAGCTTTCGATTATATATTATATATATCATACGATCTTTATCAGCAGATGGAGTTTACTCAGTCGTCGTGAAAAGGTAGATATTTAAAAATGTCCATTTTTTTCAAAACAAAACAAGCAAATTGATTGAAAGCTCCAAAACTACAACTAAATGGACCTCCAGGTGACATTGTTTTGTCAAATATATGCTGTCTGACACAAACACTGCACTAGTCATCTTAGACTTAATGTTAAACAAGTATTATATTTCATGTGTTGCATCCACTTCCTTAGTAAAATACAATTTGAGAAATATGCTTATTCACATTCTTGCCAACAGTAAAATAAGAAGATGTCTGTACATTAAATATGCTACAGCCAGCAGCTGGTTAGCTTAACTTAGCATAAAGACTGAAAACAACATGCTTCTTTCATTAGAATTAAAGGATGTACATACAGCCAATAGAGGCCTACACTTGATGAAGGTGAAGTAGGTATGAACCTTTTCATGCTCAGTTCAAATGTGTGTTAAAATGTGTATGAGGATGCTTGCAAAGGCAGTATCATCCGTCCACAGACTGCAGCAGAGAGCTGCAATGTTCATCCATGTGAGACATCCCAATTTTATTGCATTTTGTATACGTATGTATACGTATAGCAGGAACAGAGAGATAAACAAATGCTGATTTTCCTTTTTTTTCCTGCTTGCAGAGCATTTTTTCCCCCTAATTCACTACCAAAAAGCCTCTCGTCCAACATCCACTTTGACTTATTACTTCGTGACAAATGAAACAACATACAGTATGTTCACAGACATATATTGTATACTGACAAATTGAATATATTCAACACGTGTAAGTCTTTATTTGTTTTCATCATTAAATGCTGTTCTTTTACCTGCACTGTCAAACTTTATGTCTGTGTTTTTGTTTTGTTGTATTTTTTATTATTGAGAGAGCAAGGTCGTTTGGTTTGTACATTAAAAAAAGTCAAAAAACATCAAATCAATAAAAGCATAAACAAACCTGACCAACAGAATTTCAATATGGGGTGTCCCTCTGAAATTACAGAGGCTTTTAAGGGGGAAGAACTAACAATGAAAACATCCATCTGCCAGTAATTTCATACACAATGTGGTGACGTTTCTTTCCCAGCTACAGTAGACACAGATGAGATTCATCGACAATTGACCCCTGAAACTAATCAAATATATTCATCACAATGCTGATGACTAGTCGATTAGCAGAATGGAGCAAAGATTCAGTATGGTCGTAATTCAGTAGAAACTGTAATTTTTTTTATGAGCCGATGATGCACATGTGAAATATTAGCTCTAAGTTATTAGAACTGCATACTGGCAAAAGTATCTGCTTATGCACATACTACACGCGGCCTATTTTCAGATGGGGTTGACTCACTCATAGAGAGGCCATGTGATAACCTTAATCACAGGTTAGCCTATTTAATAACATCATGAGCAACTGAACTCTCATGTTTCTCAAGGTAGCCGCGATTTGAAGATTCAGATCAGGGGAATACCGGTGGGAAGCAGAGCAGAGATGAATGCAGAAATCCTAGACAGGTTTTGTTTTTTCAACCTTAGCCTATCATATTGATATGGTTGTTACTGATACATTAGTGAGGTATCTGGGAAATTCTGGCTCAGATTCTGTCAGCCAGAGCGCCGTCCTGAAAAAGCCTTGAATGTGGAACAACCTGCAGGAAAGCGGCAGGATATTAGGCTGGTACAAAATGCATTATGAGCCCTGAGTGAGCTCATATCTGCCTCTCATTCAGGCAGCATCGCTGTAATGTGAACCCTGTCTGGCAAGGATGCACTCCCTTCACTAAGTCACTAAATGTGTAAAGCTGTTCCTAAGTAGTTGCGAAGAAAAAGCAATCTACTATGTAAACAGGAAATCACTGCAGCAACAAGCTTGAACACAACTTTCAAAAATAATAGGCCAGACGAAATACATATATCGTCAATTGCCAATCCTTTGACTTCGCTTTATTCTATTAAATCTTCACTAGTACACTTACATTCTAATAGGTTATGTTTAAAATTACAAATAGCATGGTGCAACGGTTCTTGCATCTTAATGTGAACAGAAGGTACTTTTGTCCTCTATGCATGTGCTTAAATGGCAATAAAGTGTGCCAAACTAAAGTGTGCCCTAAACTGAGGAGTCTGACATTTGGCACTGAATAGCAATCAGTTAGTCAAATTACAACTGGAATAGATATTTCCTTCTGACTGCAATTTTTATTTCCCCCCCCCCCTGAGCTCTTTTCTCTGTTCCATGGACTCAATGTGAGTCACTGGAGGACAAAATGTTATGTACCACAACTAACACGCAGATGGCCATCAAGTCAGAGAAAACTGTCACAATACAGCAGTCAGTTTTGGCAAACCCTGCTGCCAAAGTCTAACTGTTCCAAGTCTCTGTAACTGGGATCAGAAAAATAAGCGGATGAAACTCAAATTACGTTGTACAATGTTCAATGTTTTTGCTGGAACATTTAGTATTTGCTATTTCAGGTGTTTGTTATGTTTGGAGTAAGATCAGTGCGTTATTCTGCACCATGCTTGTAGATTTTTTTAATGTCAGATGTAGAAATATGTATGTGTGCTGCAGGTCTATACAAACATAAAAGGCAATTGGTTTCTTTGCACACAGGTGACAGGGAGGATTGTACTCAGTCTCACAGAGACACATTTAGCTGTCGGGTTATCAATCAAATGGGTGAATGCTGTAAAAATGATTTAGAGGTAAGAAAAACCTGCACATTTCCGCATGCTTCCAAATAATACACATGAAACTAATCTATCACAACATAACAAATCACATCTATAACAAATCTACCATTACCATCTACCAAAATGTATGAGAACTGCTTTTACTGATGTACTTGTTGGGTCCTGTTTCGTGATGAAAATGTTGGTCAGTCAGTCTGTTTCAGTTAGTCCACTACTATGGTATAGACTGAAATATCTAATTAAAAAATAATTCACTTATTCAGCAGAAAATATCAACATCTTCTGGATTAGTTGACAACTAATTTCATACACACATTCCTGGATTGATTGTAAATCTTTAGTGATCACTGATCGTTAATCTCATAAGGTCAACATTGCAATACGTCCAGTGCTTTGATTTATGATCTAATACCTGATAAACTAATTGTACTTTGTTTTTAGTGCTAATTAACAAATGTTAGCATGCTAACATGCTAAACTATGATGGTAAATATGGTGAACGTTATAGATGCTGAACACCAACATGTTAGCATTGTGGTTGTAAGCATTTTTGGTGTTTCGTCTTCACCACCATAACTCGCCAAATGTCAAATATATATATATATATATATTTTTTTTTCATATATATATATATGTGTATGTATATATATGACATCTGGCGAGTTATGCCCATTAAATATATATATATATATATATATATATATATATATATATTATATATGTATATATATTTTGTTTTGTTTTTGGTGTTTCGTCTTCATCACCATAACTCGCCAAATGTCATATATATATATATATATATATATATATATATATATATATATATATATATATATATATATATATATATATATATATATATATATATATATATTTTCATATATATATATAGTATATGTGTATGTATATATATGACATCTAGTAGTTATGACTATATATATATATATATATATATATGTGTGTATGTATATATATGACATCTGGCGAGTTATGCCCAAATATATATATATATATATATATATATATATATATATATATATGTATTTTTGTTTTGTTTTTTGGTGTTTCGTCTTCACCACCATAACTCGCCAAATGTCATATATATATATATATGACATTATATATATGTATATATATATATATGACATTTGGCGAGTTATGGTGGTGAAGACGAAACACCAAAAATGTATGTCTGTAAAGTGTCCTGAGATAACGTCTGGTATGATTTGACACCACCAATAAAAACAAAAACATTTTTCAGTGATCTAAAACGTCAATTAATAGAGAAATCTATCATGGAGGTGGCAGAGATATGGATTTCTTCATAAAAGATACCCTCAATAAACGAAGCGGCTAGCATAGATACACTGTTATTTGGCTTACTGGTTAGACTACACGTATATAACCCTTGTGCAGATATTCCCAGAAATGTAGGAAACAGAAGTCGACACAAAACGTTTAACTGGAACATCATGATTTCAGGCTTCTGTACAATCCTTGAAACTCTAAAGAAAGGAATTGAACCAGTGTTTCTCTATTCTCAGTCCTTTTATGTTTCCTAGAACAAGGCATTTATCTGCCAGTTACTTTGCTAGAGCTAATCACTTATCAAAGAGATGGCTCTTATTTTTGAGCCGCTCTCAGGTTTGAATCAGTGTGTGGAGGGCTCCGCTTTAATCTGTATCTAGTCCTGCAGATCATGACTGTAAATAATGTGTTCGTTCTCTGTTTGCCTAAAGATTGATGAGAAAATTTACTCAGCTGCTTACACTGACATCACTTAAATGTTTGCATGGATGTGGCCAAATGAATACATGCAAATTAGATCATTCATAATCAGTGAATTTAATTTGTTTTTATTAAGGCCAGGCAAATTGTTGCTAATGTGAATTATAGCAGGATCTGACTCATTAATTTGGTGGTGTGTAATCTGATTGAATGTGCTGATAACTAAGTGGTTCATCCTGAGGGGAAGGGACAGCAGAAAAAAAACCATAATAAAATATGTTAATCATCTTGTGTGGTCACATCACTGCTCAGTTTATCTGAGTTTTATTTCTAAGTGTATAAATGACATATTTGGCTTCTAAAATGCACTTTTCTTTTGTATTTTCATCCAAATACAAACACTGACTTAGTTTGAAGTACAGTACTCCAAATAATTGGTTTGGATCTGACAATATCAGGAAAGTGAAAAACGTAATAGGTACACAGTCAAAAAAACAGCTATTCAATGGGGAAACATTAAAATTATAAAGTCTGCTTTCTGTTTTCCATTTTGGTTAATTATTCACACAATAAACAGACATACACTGACTAGCAATGACGTCTGCAACCTCTATCTGCCTTTGAATGCATGAAAAGAAAAAGAAAAGCCTAGATAAAAAGTTACCTTCATGTGGGGATTGCATAGGAGAAATGCAGCTTTTTGTTCCTGCGAAATCTAGAAATTGTCTTCACAATTACCTCGTGAATTAGGAAGATAATATTCAAAGCTATTCTTAATCTAGGTTTTTTTTTTTGGTGCTTTGTGCTGTGTTGATGCCGGCTCTTTGTCCGAGCACATCGTCTGCTAGGAGGAGCTTTGGGAATTCAAATCAGATCCTTTTTATAAGCCTCCCTCCACCACCACCACTGTTGTCTCCCTTGTTCATTTGCACCGCACTAGCTTCATGGGTTGGGCAGATAAAGCTATATGGAAACACGTCACAGGGCTTGTAGGATCGACGCTTCATAAGTGAAGACACAGAGAGAAAGACTGGAGAGACGCGGGAGCAACTTGTGTCCACAAAGCAGGAGCGCACCTCAAGAGCGAAGACACTTCAACAGCTGATAAACTTATGTTACATATAGAATTTGAAAAAGAAACGAATAATGATGATGATAATGGTGGTTTCATTCTAACACATGCACACTGGTGTGTCTCTCTTTTTATGTGAGATCTGTGTTGGTTGGATGATGCGCTTCTGACTTGGATTAACGCGCGGTGGTAAAGGACGATTCTGCGCACTTGGAAAACATTATGTAAGGTAAAGAAGCACTTTTTTTTATTTTTAATGTTTAAATGCGGCTTTTGATATTGTTTTCTTTCTTTTATTAGAAGTTAAATGCTTTGTGTATTTTGTCCCAACATGAAAGTATTGCGGATTTTTCCACCAAATCAACGATAAATCGGCACTCCTGCATAGATTATAAGACTTTCTAAAAAATAATTTTCCAAACCTGCATACATTTAAATTATTTAAAAGCAATTATGCCGCTTTTATATCTTACTCTTACAGTAAATTAGACTGTCAACATTTGAGCATGCATATACTGTATATGTATGTATAATGTTTTAATGTTTTATTAGATTGTAGCTGTGTATCTGTTTTTGCAATAGTGTTCCAGTCTGTACAGGTAGAGATAAATTGCATTGTCTGATTCTGCACCTCACAGAAAAAAGAGGCGTTTTCATCATCACCCTTATGTTTTTTTTTTGTTTTTATAAGTAGGTTTTTAGTTCTTAAAAGAAAATTGAATGTGTGTTGATAAGGTGCATGATGCGGTATTTAGTAGTAAGTAGCTACACCAGCTCTCAGAGAACAAATGTGGTTTATGCCCAATTCAGGCATTCTATAAAATGTAATAAAAAACTATATCTACAGTTGTACAAAATATTTCCAAATATTTGCATAATGGGAAGGTTTTTTATATCAAATGTTTGTCATCAATTTGCAGGTTGTCTGGGCATCTGCAGCATTACCCTCAGACACAGCCATGAAATCTGTGCTGGATGGTGTGGCGGACACCACCTTCCGGACTATTACATCTGGTTTACAGTATCTGGGCTCCAACGACGCTAACTATGACGACCCCCTCAATGATGTAGACTTCAAGGCGGGTTTCTCTCTGCAGAAGCCCTTATCTGCTTTCCGCAGCAACTCCTTCCCTAACAAAGTACCTGCGGATGAGGAGCTCATCCTCAAGGGCATCCCCTTCTACCCCACCAATGCCACAGACTTGTTCGGCAACAGAAGCACATTCAGAGATGAGACTAACAATATACAATGTGGGGAAAACTTCATGGACATGGAGTGTTTCATGATCCTGACACCCAGCCAGCAGCTGGCTGTGGCTGTGATGTCTCTGACTCTGGGTACCTTTACGGTGCTTGAGAACCTGGTGGTGCTCTGCGTCATCTTCCAGTCTCGCACCCTCCGCTGCAGGCCGTCCTACCACTTCATTGGCAGTCTGGCTGTGGCTGACCTTCTTGGAAGTGTCATATTTGTCTACAGCTTTCTGGACTTCCATGTCTTTCACAGGAAGGACAGCCCCAATGTTTTTCTCTTCAAGCTGGGTGGAGTCACGGCATCGTTCACTGCCTCTGTGGGGAGCCTTTTCCTCACTGCTATCGACCGCTACATCTCCATACACCGGCCTCTTTCCTACAGGCGCATTGTGACACGGACCAAGGCTGTCATTGCCTTTTGTGTGATGTGGACCATCTCCATCGTCATCGCAGTGCTGCCTCTACTGGGCTGGAACTGTAAACGTCTCAGTTCTGTTTGCTCAGACATATTCCCCCTGATTGACGAGAACTATCTGTTGTTCTGGATCGGTGTAACCAGCGTGCTGGTTCTTTTCATTATCTACGCCTACATATACATCCTGTGGAAAGCACACCACCATGCTGTGCGCATGCTGAGCCGCACCTCCCAGAAGAGCCTTGTTGTTTACTCAGCAGATGGGACTAAAGTGCAGACCACGCGCCCTGAGCAGACACGCATGGACATCCGTCTGGCAAAGACCCTAGTGCTCATCCTGGTGGTGCTGGTCATCTGCTGGGGCCCAGTGCTCGCCATCATGGTCTATGACCTCTTCTGGAAGATGGACGATGACATCAAGACGGTATTTGCATTCTGCAGCATGCTCTGCCTGCTCAACTCCACTGTCAACCCAATCATCTACGCCTTGAGGAGCAAGGACATGCGGCGCGCCTTCCTCAGCTCCTGCCATGCCTGCAGGGGCAGTGCCCAGCAGTTGGATAATAGTCTTGAGTCAGACTGCCAGAACAGAAATGCCAACATTTCTGCCAACAGGGCTGCAGAGAGTTGTGTGAAGACCACTGTGAAAATAGCCAAAGTAACAATGTCTGTATCAACTGAAACTTCTGCAGAGGCTGTCTAATTGGCCATCACGGGAGAAACTGTGTAAATGTCATCCTCCCCAAACAATGCCATTCAACACAAGAAAGCAGACGTTAGATATCCTAGAGAAAAAAAAAAATCCTCTCCTGAAAGTATTGACTTATACATCCTCACATAGACGCTTTAGTGGTTGCATTGTTTTACATTGGTTTGTGAGTACATGGTTTGCCAAAGTGCCAAATGATATTGCAAGTTAATAGGAAGGACTCACGATTTGAAAGGATTTATCAAAGACTATCAAAAGTCTGCTGTTTACCATAGACTTAGCGATATCCAGTTAGTGAAGGCATATTATATTTTTGTACTGTGAATTCAGGTTTTGAAAACAATATATCTTCATTTATGGGATAAGGGGCTACTGACATTTTTAATTCGAGATGTTTTACTGTGTCATCTAGAATGTGTCTTGCACCAGACTTTCTACAGGCTTTATGTTGCATACAGACATTTCTATGAGGGAATGATAAAGAAAAACGTTCAAATGACTGTTCATTTCCAAAATTACCATTAAACATGTCACTTTTGTACATCTTTATGACAACACTCAGTGAGTGGCAAAATGTGTTAAGAGATTTTGAGAAATAAAAGGTGATTCATGCTCAATATAAAGAAAACAACAACAACAACCATATTTATCACTATCTGAGAAATGAGAGGTGATTCATGTTCAAGATAAGAAAACAACCATATTTATCACCATCACAAATAAACTCTAATAAGATGGAGGTAAATGGATTCACAGCTTTTGAGTGTCAAATCTGGAATGGCATTTTCTGTGGCAGTGACGATCGTCCCTGTTGTCCATTTCTTTACCCCGCTAACTGTTAGACGTTTAGAGTAATGTGTCTTTGTTCAAATGTATACCTAACAACTGTACAGTGTTTTCTTGCAAAATGACATGTTCAAATCCACTCCTTCAGCTATACAGCCAACACAACAACAACAAAAACAACAGCAGCAGCAACAACAACAACAAGTTTTTGACCAAAGCTTGAACACATCAAAACTGCATTTGGACGCAGTGTGCTGGTCACTACTGTTACAAACTGAAGTGCTTTTTGACTATAGCTGCTTTCATCAAATGTATGATTTTACTGGATTCAGCCTTGTATGTGCGTGATACTTTGTGACTTGGTGATATATTTCAAACCCCAAGCCGTTTGATCATTGCAGTGAGTTGTTTTAGTGCTACTGTTGCAGCGGGTCATCATTTCGGAAAATAAAAGCAACCCATGCACAGGCCTAGTGAAGTACTTTTGACTTTTAACTCTAAATACAAATATGTCTGCTGTTAATTTTACTTATCTAAACAAATAAACAAGGGTCTTTTCATTAGCTGGTAACTTGGATGGAAGTCTGTGTGTATGCATTGTGTGGATACCCGACAACGGACCTTGTAAAATAATCTGAGAAGATGTGTTTTTTTCTAATAGATGATGTAGTACTTTTAATCGAGAAATCTCACAGCACAATTGTTCTCTAGACATTTATCGTGAGCTGTTTATCAGTGCTTTGCTGCCTCTTGTATTATTGAGTATTGAAGATCAAAATGTCAACTGTCAAGTGGCTTCTGTATAGTGGTGGCTTAATGAGGACTTAAAAACCACAATCAGTCAAGTGTTGTTAGTATTGCTGTTTTCAAACTTTTGAATAAAGTTGCAGCTGGTTGTCATTTCGCCTGCAGTTATTTGATTGATTATTTGATGAAGGGAAACAGGAGGTTGCAGTACATGATGCTTAATTCATCCAACAATCTCTGATTCAAGAGAGAGGAAGCCAAATCCGGAGTTGACAGCAACCTAAAGTCATCAGTGATGTTTTAGTGCCACCATGTGGTAAATCTTACATTGTTTATAGTGGCAGCCTTTCGGAGGAAAGAGAACATTTCTACACATTGATTTTTAGCTTTCTTAGTATTACTGTGGTTACTTGTAATCCCGATAGTGATAATTTGCAAGAGAATGCTACATCCTCTGACACCAACATTTGCGCTGTCCTTTTTTTTATCTCTTGGCTTAGATGGGTAGGAAGATGCAACATCTGTTCACACAGATGTCAACAGGGCTTTGTTCATTTCTCTACCAAATACTCTATTACTTACTAATTACTAATTACTTACTAATACTACTTAGGCGGATTTACTCCACCATGAAAGTCTTCAATTAAACTATACTCACATTTTCTGACATTTAATATACCAAATGAATAACTAAGAAAACAATTGGCAGATTGATCAATAATGAAAATAGTATTTTGTTGCAGGTCTAGTTGGGACCAAGATAGCACTTACACCTCAAAGTATAACATCTTGACCGAATTTAAACATTCTCTTTGTTCATATTGTCCAATACATTTGGTAAAAACACAAAAAGTACAGTTTAGTATAGTCCTAAAATGTTTTGCTCTTTTTGGCTGGAGAACAAGTGTTGAAATACAAGTGGCTCTCACATCCTCCTCCATTTTTGTACAGTTCAAAATATGTTTGTGTACAGGGGTGGTTGAGGAAGGGGTAATGATGGAAGGGAAATGTCTGGGGTGGGGGGTTGTTTCAAAACAAAAACTAGAGACAGACAGGGAGTTTTGCAGCCAGAGTAAGCTTTAAAAAGTGGCTTACATGTCTAATTTATTTTGATCATGCCTACTAAATCATACCTTGATCCCCCCACCGAAGAACTATTTATCTTTTATGGAACTTTCATTTCTTTCTTAAAATCTGACCATGTATTTTATTGCGTTTTTTGCATTTATACGTTTGAAAAAATACCTTTTAACAAACGTTTTAAGTGAACGCAGATACGGTTTAGTTTTAGTTATAGAGAATATTTGGTGAAACTGAAACTTAGAGGTGGTTTGGGGGATTTTGTTAGCAAACAAAACAAATTTGAAAAAAGGGACCGTTTCAAGGTCTTCGGGAAATGTAGTATTCAAGTTAATTAAACAATGGGCCCGAAAGGGCACAGAAACTACAAGTACCAGCAGACCATCTCTTTGCGCATGCTCATAGCCGACCATATTGAACGGAATGAAATATAAACTAGTGAGTGAGCCGTTGTGGGTGCTAGTACTCGGAACTAGTGCAGCAAAATCTGCAATCATCCGTTTTTATAGAACATTTACCCTAGATTATTTTGGCCAGATTATCTCAATATATATTCAGTAACGTGATCTATATGAGATTTATTAGCAGAAGGCAACGAGAGACGAAAATAGTGCATATTTGTCCGCTGCCCGGAATTGCAGTCGCCGTTTGACGTAGCTAACGTTAGCTAGCATTAGCAGCACAGACGACGCGGCCCAGGTCAGCGACTTTCCCAATTAACAGGGAGTTTTAGCTTTTCTGTTTTAAGATTTTAAGACACATTTTAGCGTGATGGCTTGTGGGGCTACTCTGAAAAGGACTCTGGACTTTGATCCACTAATGAACCAGGCTTCACCTAAAAGAAGGAGGTGCGCCCCGATCATGTCTCCAGTTTCTTCACCTCAGAAATATTTGCGTATGGAGCCCTCGCCGTTCGGGGAAGTGTCTTCCAGACTCACCACAGGTAACGTTAGGAATTTAAATCCACATTGGTAAATGTAATCCCAAATTCTGTATGGTAAAACAACTTTTTATTGTAAACTGGACAATGTTAGCATTACCCCGTGTGGAACGTTACCGGTGTCTGTGGTGTTGTTAAAACAAGTTTAAAGTTATTTGTCGGATACACAACAGGTAAGTTACAGAAGCAATCATTGTCACTGATCATTTTGGTTCTCAGGCTCCCTCCAACAATGCTAATTAAATTAGTTTAAAAACAGAAAATCACAAGTAAAAACTAGATGAGATTCTGAGACAAAGTAGTGTAAGTTAAAATATAGGGATACAAGTATCCATGATGAAATGTGAAATAAGCTAATATCAGTTTTATGTAAGACCGTAATTGCAAATGAAGATGAAACAAACAAAACTCCACACGTAGCTAATCTGCCAGGGTAATTGAGTGTTGTTAATTCTCCCTGTCGGTTAACACTTTTTTTTTTTTTTTTTTTTTTTTTATTAGTTGACAGTGGTTTGGGGAAGTATAGTGTGGGAATAACGGGGAAGTAAGGTTTGTGATGCTATTGTGTATAGGCCTGCTTAATACATGTATGCAGTATTTGATGCTCACTGAACTGGAGAATGATTTACACTGTCTCTTTAAGTATCTAAGGTTATGATGTACTGCATCAGCAAGGCCACATTAAATTGTCAAATTTGTGAATTATGCAATGGATTCTTCGCCATACAAGTGCAGCACGTATGTGTGAAGAGTTCACTGATATAATGGAGCTAATGTTTTTCTTTCTGTTTCAGAGCAAATTCTACACAACATCAAACAGGAGTACAAGCGGCTGCAGAAACGACGACACCTGGACACTTTCCAGCAGGCAGACAGCTGTTGTCCTCTGGACCTGCAGAATGTTCACAGTGGATCTGCTGTACCAGGTAGCTCCCATCTTAATGAGGATATTGCTAGTTATCACAAAGCCATCGTTTTCACAAATCATTTTACTGATCAACTCAAACACCAGTTAGTAATCTGGTTGGTTTAGTTCCTTGTAAGGATGACAACGTTGATACTATTAGCTAGCCACCGTACATGGATACAAGCCTGATATTTAGACTAAATGGCCATCTTGTCACCACTTTATAACTTAGGCTGATATTGCCTTCTTGTTAGCCATTTTCTCTGGGAGGGTAATTTGATTTTGGCTACTAAACATATCCATCCACGTCAACAAATTTTTTGTTCCCTTTTGAATTGCCAAAAACAATGGGGAACCCCATATCCTTAGCCAATTCCCAGAGGGGGAAAAAAATGGTAGAGATGGAAAGCCCCCTCATCCTTTTCACTTTCACTCTGTGGAAGTCAGATGGACTGATGCTCCAAGGGGCAGTGTACACCAGGTATCGCAGCTAGATGAGGAACATAAATATGTTGCCATACCTGCTGCTTGGCATTAAAGTTAGACGATTCAATGTAAATCTTCTTCAATATGAGCATGACCACATTGCAATGCTGTGTCAGTGTATAATGTCATGAATATGGTATTAATTGTATGATTTTAACTCTTCTTACAGGTATGTCCTCAGGTGCCTCATCTCCCACCAGAAAAGAGCAGCCTTTATTTTCCCTCCGACAAGTTGGGATGATTTGTGAAAGACTGCTGAAAGAGCGAGAGGACAAAATCCGCGAGGAGTATGACGAGATACTGACGACAAAGCTTGCAGGTATATTTCTTTTTTAAATGGCATAGTAAACAATTTGTAGTGCGTAATCCATACCATGTGCCAATAAGTGTTTACTCTTCCAACAGAGCAATATGATGCGTTTGTCAAGTTCACGCATGATCAACTGATGCGAAGGTTCGGAGAGCAGCCTGCCAGCTGTGAGTATATTTATTTTGTAGCTCTTTATAGTATCGGCTGCTAAAAAATACATTTAAGAATAGAGTTGAGTGTTTTTAGTACTGCTTCTGACCGATTTTTTTTTCAAATTTATAAAAACTGGACATTTGTTAACAAACATGTTTTTTTTGGGTTATTGATTCCTGAAAGCAAAGTTTAGTCCTCCTGTTCTTCTGTCTACATCAGCTGTTACACATGACTCAAGAGTCATTGCCCGTGTTTAGTGTTTACATTATGCACAGCAGACTGTAGCTAGCTGTTAAAGGAGAACTCCGGGCAATTTTAATCTTGATCTCTATAAGTATGTGAGTACTGTCGATAGCAAAAAAAAAAAAACGAGCCGAATCGGTGCTAGCAATATGAAGCTGCTGCAGCTAATGCCGAGAGCTCCCACTTAGCTAAAACAGCAGTTTTGGGGACATATCATAAAGAGTGCCTTTGTGCCTCTTAACAGACACAAAATGCAATTAAAATGTCTGTGCAACATGAACAGGGCCCTTACATGACAACAAGATGCATTATCAACTCAGACATTGTTTAAATTCACTTACCCTGTTAGCTGCTAGCTGCCGTCTGGGATGAGTGAGTGTGTTCAGCCAGGCTTCAGTAATAATCATCACGCAGCAGTTTTGTGTCTATTTATAGCATATATATCCATTTTGTGTGCGATCCATCTGGCGTTGGTGAATAGTAGTCTCTGCAGTGGCAAACTGTGTGTTAGTTGCCTTAGCCAGGCTAGCAGGTCCGACCGGCATCCTTCTACTTCCTCCCCGCCTGCCAGAGGACAGTTCATGCTTTCGCGGCGAAAAAAGTTTTTTTCCCCCCTCAAAAATAGGTAATTGAGCACTGTAGTGGTTATGTAACTACATGGAAACGGGCCAAATGATGCCTGTTTCTTGTAAAGTAACAGCGTTACAGGAGGCTGGCTGTAGTCTTGTGCCGAAGTCCCGCGGGAATTCAGTTGTAGCAGGAAAAGGTAAACGGTAGATCGGAGCTGTGTGTGTGTGAAGAGCGGAGGTGTTCACAAGGGAAGAAGCTTGGAGTAACGTAACTATGGAGCTAGAGCTAGCCTTCAGTAACGCTATTACTGTACAAGAAACGGGCATCATTTGGCCCGTTTCCATGTAGTTGCATAGTCACTGATGATTTTTTTCGCTGCGAAAGCATGAACTGTCCTCTGGAGGACATCCACCAGACCAGCGGGTGCCGGTGGATTGTTGTCGGCCGCGGCAAGCGGGGAGGAAGTAGAAGGATGCCGGTCGGACCTGCTAGCCTGGCTAAGGCAACTAACACAGTTCGCCACTGCAGAGACTACTATTCACCAATGCCAGATGGATCGCACACAAAATGGATATATATGCTACAAATACACACAGAACTGCTAAATCACATGAGGTCCCCTGGAAATACTAGTCGAATTGGCTAGGGTCGCATTACAGAGCAGAATAAAAGATCAGAGAAAGGGGGAAGAAAAAAAAACAAAAAAAAAACATAGTTGGGAGTCTGGGCACAGAAAAGATGACCATTAACTACAATATTCAAGACCATACAGGTGTAAACAAAGTAATAAAATAGACAAACTATAAACCAAATTAACATGTATACATGGAAACACTGTAACGCCATCATACATGTCTCTCCCCAGCACAAAGCTTGTTAGGAGCCCTCCAGCTCAAGAACCTTCCCCATTTCCCTGTGTAGACATCCAATCTGGCGAACAGTTTGTATGACACCAAGCTCTGTTTTGAGTTTGGGAACCTGCAGAATGAAACACTCCTGAGAGCCAGTTTGCCTATACTGTAGAAGAGATGAAAGAGAAAGATTCAACTTTTTATTCCAGAATCAGTCCATTCAGAAGACACAGACATGACATACAACAGACATTTAAAAAGAGAAACATATACAAAGAAATAAAAACAAAAGAAAAGACAATACTACGTTTCTATAGAATGATGAGATAGATGTTCTGGAAGACGGTCAGGCGACAAATGAATTTGTAGATAAGACTCCTCAATGCCTGGTAGGTGCTGAACTCTGCATTACAAAACCGGTCACTTGCACTAGAGCACTTGGGTTTGTTGAGCAGTATCCTCATACAGTCATTATAGGCAACCTTGAGCTTCTGCATGCTTGCCTTTTTAAACTTAGTCCATAAGGGATCAGTATACAAAGGAGTGCAATATGCTTTAAACAAACTCATTTTGACATCATCCGTGCTCATGAGATAGATGGATGATAGATAGATAGCGCGAGCCTGTGTCTCTAAAGGGGTGCTTTATACTTCAGTCCATATCTCCTGACATACGGCCAACCAAAACTCCTGTAAGTCACAGTGATGTGCTCACCTCCTGGTATGATACAGATGTATTATTGAAGTGTCCTCATGCTCTTGTTGCCATGTTTGTCCTCCACAGATGTTTCCTGAATGTCAGCGTCTGATATTGAGGAATACAATTTTGCTACAAGCTACTCCAGGGACTTGTGGGTCTAGTTGGACTTTTCTCCTAGCTGTGCTATATCGCCTCTATGTGGACTCAGTTTGTGGCATCCACGTTTGCTGTGTCTGCCAGAGTTAGGAGGACTTCCTGCTGCCAGTGCCAGTACTCTACCAGTGGCCTCTTAACTGCCATGTCAATATTTATTTGGCTTTGTTCTGATGCCTTCGTAAAAGGCTGACTGCCACCACACACTTGGCCTTTTGATTTTACTTAGTTTTTTTGTCAAATTTAGTTATTTCACAGAGAGGATGTTAGTTGTGCAGATTCTCTATATGTACATTTTTGAAAAAGGGATTGAACATTGACGAACCAAGACCGCCTTTAGACTGGACTCCAGGAAGAGGCATCTTGGCTTTTTTCAGCATTGTTTTACTGGGAATTACATTTGTATACACTGTATTTTTTTTAATTTTTTGCTTGACTTTTGTTCATTGTACCAACATTTCATGATTCTATTTGCTGTATGTATAAAGGGGCTTTTGATTTATAAAAAGCAAACAAATAAAGTGTTTTACACAAATGTTAATGTTTGGCATGGTTTTTCTATTTTTGACAACGCGGTTTGAGTCCCCACAGTTGATCATCTTTTTGAAGGATCGGACAAATCTCAAAAGTTTTTTTTTCCGTTCTACATGCTGCCACCACAGTGCCATGAAGGTGAGTGGAATTGAGTTAGTCTTAAATGTCCCATTAAAGTATCTTTCCACAAACTGTCCCATATTATTTGTGATAAATCCCAGACCTTCCTGTCAACAATTATACCTTGGGTTTATTTAGATACTTGTTTAAGCTCCAGACCACTGACATATGCAAGGCTTCTGATTTCACAACGATGCAAGCAAGTGGCTATGAAATGGGCCAAAAACTTCAACTATGTATGTCTATAACAAGCAAGGAATATTTCTGTTTACGTAGGACTGACCTTTACATATCTAAACTTGCGTTCATCCAATTCATTTCACACTTGCACATGTGTATTGATGAGGACCCAAGGAAGTGCAGTGTTGAGTGGGAAGTTGATCAGATAAGTATAAATATTTAACAAAGTAAGCATAATGTGTGACACCCAACAACAGCTGGGCTTCTAGAAACCAGGAAACCCACTTTTTGAAAAAGGCCAGGGTCATTGCAGTTTCAAGCTTTCGGTTGTATTGGAAAAGCATCATCAGGACCTCCTGAGTCAAGCTAAACTTGACACCATCATGGTTTTTAAAGTCCAGGTTTCAGTATTCTACAAAAGAAATGTTCCTCACACTTTGGGTGGGCTTTAAATAAAAAATGCAACTGTCTTTTAAAAAGTAGCATATAAAAATCACCCAGTTCAAATTATAATGAACAAGATTCCGTTTTTAAAATTAAATTTTTTAACACCAAATAACTACCAAATAATTTTTTGGTAAGTTTTTTTTTTTCTAAATTTAAGTGTTAACATGAATCCAACATATTAGCAAACATAAATCAGCATATTTATGAAAAAACAGTGATAGGCTTACTGGCCTATAGGTAAGGTAGCCATCCACAGATTAATCCCAAAGAATTCACTTGCCACTTGTATGTTTAATATTAAAATATTAAGGGGTCCTTGGCTTAAAAAACGTTGAAGACTCCTGTTTTAGAGGAGTTCATATTTGAATCAAGCCCAGTCGGGCTTTTGCTCATGTGACCAAGGAAACGTCATCAAGTTGGCTCAAATTGCACCCAACAGTACTCATGAAGCAGTTAAGTTAGTTAAACGCTTAAAAATAAATAAATGTATGTTTTCAACATTAAGTTTGATGGTTACTTATTTATTAACATGTACTGTTCTTGGTAAATTTGAACCTAAATGACCGGACAAGTCGGGAGCAACGAAGACTGGAATCGAGCGAACCTTTATTACTTGCAGACGTCGTTAGCAAACGAAGCCTGTGATTGGACAAGCTAAAAGGACGTTGCGTGGCTACGGCGGAAGTACAGTAGAATGGATCATTTAGCATTTGATTGTTGCTAATTTTGCAAAAAGTTTATTATTACATTGTGTTTGCACGTTTGCGAAACATGGCTTGTTTCTTCAGAAGTAGAATTGCAGCAAAGGTAACGAAGCTGAAAGTCACAAAGGACAAGTCTATATGCTAATGCTAACTTGCAGCATGCCTTGACCCTGGAGCAAGTAAAAACAAGAGGGAGGCAGGACTGTCTTCCTCATAACTGTTAGCCAATACTCTAATAGCTTATCTCATCCTGTTTATTGAAATATTCTACCTCTTTATGTGTTTTGATGTGTAGCTGGGTCGGACTCTGCAGCAGTCTGAGGATGCCTTCATACCAGCTCTGTCAGCAATTCCAGTTTTTAAGAAACAGTTAAGTGTGTTTACTCCTCTCTTTGAGTCAGATGCTCTATATGTGTCTGGCTGTTAAAGCTCCCTGAACTTGTACTCTTCAGGCAGACTGCTGACTTCAAACTGTCAATCAGCACATTACGGATCAGTGGGATTTTACCATCCAGTGGTGACATTCAGCTGCAGACAGAAGACCTGGCCACTCGGGTAAGATTCATCTTGAAGGAAGCGTGGGGTAAAATGCTACAACTTGTTTTGTCACCATGCTGTTGTAAGCTCACAAATAGATTGCATTTTCATAATACAAAGTATTGAGGATATACACACGAGTGGATGAAGACACAAAGAGCTGATGTTCTTTGGTGCCAAGGCAAAGGAACGACAAATTAAGTCTCATCTTTCATTACATACATTTGTCAAGAAAGCTAAAGATGTTAGAAGTCTCTGTATCCTTTTGGATGCACAACCTTGGTTTCCACAAACCTATAAACAGGGTTCAAAGATCAGCTTATAACCAATTATATCTAAAATATTAGAAAAATAAGAGGATACTCAACAAAAACAGACGTGTACATGCTTTTATAACTTATAAAATAGTCTTCTGTGGTGGCCTTCCTTCTGTTATTCTACAGATGATGGTGGATTACTTGCTTGCAGATCAGTCAGAAAGCTGCAGCCACACTTTTAACATGAGCTAAGAAAACCAAGAATATTTCTGGACATACTGTATGTCCTCAAATTATTGGCTTTAAGGTTCTCTTACATGTATGTTAGATGTTTCCAAGCTATGAGCCAGTCAGACCTCTCAGGTCATTTGGCCTTGCAACTGTACTGTATTTACTGTATGTATTGCTTAGCATTATTGCTTTATTGAGGGTCAAATCTAAATCTGGTGAAGCTGCCTTTTGTATGCTCCTAGTTGCTGGAATAGCCTTATGTGCCAATGTGGGCACCTTCCTTCCTTGTTAAGAATGGCTAATATTATTATATTTATTTACTTTTCCTACTTTATTTCTTTATTATAGTCTATAGTGAGTTTTCCCATTTGTATGAAATGTGTAATATAACATTACTTCCTTTTTTTTAAGACGCTCTCTAAATCTATTGTGCTTAATATAATCCTCAATTCAGTAAGACAGACTTTTAGGTTCCTTGAAATCTACATTGTATTTTTTTTAGTTGAAGCAGGACAGTGTGGTGGAGGACATATCTGCTGGATGTGGCGTGATCAACTTTAAAGTGAATCGCAAGCTTCTTGTCCAGGTTTGTCTGTTTTCTTTTCCACTTTGGTGAACAATCTTGACTGTTTCTACTGTGATTATTATCTGTTACCTACTACATCTGTTTTAGAAAATGTTGGAGCCATTTGGAAAAGAGGAGGATGTGAAATTTGGGTTAACTAGTGAACTTTTCAATACTCTCAAGAGAGGAACAACGCTAGTTGAATATAGGTATGTCTTAAAGTGTTTGTATAACGTCTTTAACACAACATGCAATGTCTTCCCCTTTATAGATTGTCATCAGACTGAATTAATGTGTTTTTATCTTGCAGCTCTCCAAATATTGCCAAAAAATTCCACGCTGGACACTTAAGATCGACAATTATTGGTGAGTTAATTTATTTAGGAACTGAAGCCAAAATAGTTATATTGATTAATATGCATGGGAGTTGACCATTGAACTAAATATTGGCCAGTATTAGCTCATTGCAGAAATATTAGTATTGGCGTATATGTCAGCTGATAAATGACAAGAAATTGAAGTACAGAAATGCCAAATATGTGTTTAATTTTGTAGTTTGTCCTCTAGAGAGTATTGAAGTTTATTTTTGAACTGTAAAATGTTCTGCCCAGTATCTTCATAATGGTTAAAAAAAGGAAATTTATTAAAATGTTCGTTTCGTCCAATATATCATTGTCAGATTTTTTTAAACCCTCAAATAAGTAAAAGTAATAAGTATTTGTCTCAGAAATCCTGTTTTTGTTGGGCTATACTGTAAACTAGGGCTGAACAATATTAGGTAAATATCTAATTGCAATTACTTTTGGTTGATATTGTAATTGCGTTATGAGTCATGATATTGGAGGAAATTATAATTTTTGCATCATTATTTTCATTTTCATTGAAAAGTATATTTAAACGATCGTGGTGTGATTTTAGCGAGGATCTGTACCCAACAATGATTTTTTTTTCTTGAGTCTGTTGTATATGATGTGTAGACCAGGACATCTCTGCAGCACCACAATACTTAAAGGTCCCATGACATGCTGCTTTTTGGATGCTTTTATATAGGCCTTAGTGGTCCCTAATACTGTATCTGTAGTCTCTTTCCCGAAATTCAGTCTTGGTGCAGAATTACAGCCACTTCTAGCCAGTCCCACAATGAGCTTTAGTATGTGCCATTTCTGTGTCTGTAGCTTTAATGCTATTGAGGAGGAGAGAGGAGGGGCAAGGTGGAGGGTGTGGCCTTGACCATCTACCACTTTGCTTGTTTGCAAGCCATAATGTCTCTCTCTTTCTCATGGGCGGGCCAAATTCTCTGGGTGGGCAAAGCAGAGAAAGGGGAGGTAACCTTGCCCCTTATGACCTCATAAGGGACAGATTCCATAGCCCATTTGAGCTTTCATTTTCTCAAAGGCAGAGCAGGATACCCAGGGCTTGGTTTACACCTATCACCATTTCTAGCCACTGGGGGACCATAGGCAGGCTGGGGGAACTCATATTAATGTTAAAAAACCTCATAAAGTGAAATTTTCATGCCATGGGACCTTTAATTCATTTTGGTATTTTTACACATATTTTGCCTTTAACAAATAGTTTGGTCTTCGATAAAATTGTGATTAATTGTGCAGCCCTACTGTAAACTTGCATTTTAAAGTCAGTCAACTGCACTAAAAAATATAATCCCCATCTCCAGGTAACTTCATTGCTAACTTAAAGCAGTCCCTTGGAAACAATGTCATTCGCATGAATTACCTCGGTGACTGGGGTATGCAGTTTGGTGAGTAAATATTGTGTCAGGTGTCCTCTGGTCTCATAAAAGTGTCTCTTGAGTGAATTTCTATTGACAAAACTAGTTTTCTTTCTCTAATTTCAGGTTTGTTGGGAGCGGGATTTGGTCAATTTGGATGTCAGGAGAAACTGAAACAGAATCCCTTACAGCATTTGTTTGAGGTTAGTTTGCATAGTTGGATAAAGACATATAGCCACACTAATCTTTATAATTCACTGGCTATCGCATTATGTTAATCGTCTGCTTAAACCATTGGCCGACATGCCACCAACAGATTCATTAGTGATTTTTGAGTTGAGTCTTTGTTACGTGGCTTATATGCTGTTAAGAAGTAGTGGTGGGGGCATAGTATCAGATACAGCACAGGTCCATAAATATTGGGACATCGACACAATTCTAATCTTTTTGGCTCTATACACCACCACAATGGAGTTGAAATGAAATGAACAAGATGTGCTTTAACGGCAGACTTTCAGCTTTAATTTGAGGGTATTTACATCCAAATCAGGTGAACGGTGTAGGAATTACAACAGTTTGTATATGTGCCTCCCACTTTTTAAGGGACCAAAAGTAATGGGACAGATTAACAATCATAAATCAAACTTTCACTTTTTAATACTTGGTTGCAAATCCTTTGCATTCAATTACAGCCTGAAGTCTGGAACGCATAGACATCACCAGACGCTGGGTTTCATCCCTGGTGATGCTCTGCCAGGCCTCTACTGCAACTGTCTTCAGTTCCTGCTTGTTCTTGGGGCATTTTCCCTTCAGTTTTGTCTTCAGCAAGTGAAATGCATGCTCAATCGGATTCAGGTCAGGTGCTTGACTTGGCCATTGCATAACATTCCACTTCTTTCCCTTAAAAAAACTCTTTGGTTGCTTTCGCAGTATGCTTCGGGTCATTGTCCATCTGCACTGTGAAGCGCCGTCCAATGAGTTCTGAAGCATTTGGCTGAATATGAGCAGATAATATTGCCCGAAACACTTCAGAATTCATCCTGCTGCTTTTGTCAGCAGTCACATCATCAATAAATACAAGAGAACCAGTTCCATTGGCAGCCATACATGCTCACGCCATGACACTACCACCACCATACTTCACTGATGAGGTGGTATGCTTTGGCTCATGAGCAGTTCCTTTCCTTCTCCATACTCTTCTCTTCCCATCACTCTGGTACAAGTTGATCTTTGTCTCATCTGTCCATAGGATGTTGTTCCAGAAATGTGAAGGCTTTTTTAGATGTTGTTTGGCAAACTCTAATCTGGCCTTCCTGTTTTTTGAGGCTCACCAATGGTTTACATCTTGTAGTGAACCCTTTGTATTCACTCTGGTGAAGTCTTCTCTTGATTGTTGACTTTGACACACATACACCTACCTCCTGGAGAGTGTTCTTGATCTGGCCAACTGTTGTGAAGGGTGTTTTCTTCACCAGGGAAAGTATTCTTCGGTCATCCACCACAGTTGTTTTCCATGGTCTTCCGGGTCTTTTGGTGTTGCTGAGCTCACCGGTGCGTTCTTTCTTTTTAAGAATGTTCCAAACAGTTGATTTGGCCACACCTAATGTTTTTGCTATCTCTCTGATGGGTTTGTTTAGATTTTTCAGCCTAATGATGGCTTGCTTCACTGATAGTGACAGCTCTTTGGATCTCATATTGAGAGTTGACAGCAACAGATTCCAAATGCAAATAGCACACTTGAACTCTGGACCTTTTATCTGCTCCTTGTAAATGGGATAATGAGGGAATAACACACACCTGGCCATGGAACAGCTGAGCAGCCAATTGTCCCATTACTTTTGGTCCCTTAGAAAGTGGGAGGCACATATACAAACTGTTGTAATTCCTACACCGTTCACCTGATTTGGATGTAAATACCCTCAAATTAAAGCTGAAAGTCTGCAGTTAAAGCACATCTTGTTCGTTTCATTTCAACTCCATTGTGGTGGTGTATAGAGGCAAAAAGATTAGAATTGTGTTGATGTCCCAATATTTATGGACCTGGTTATTATGGAATCAAGTTTTTTTTTTTTTTTTATATAATAAAGTGAATGATCACAAAATCAATGTTTACTGATGATATATACATTTCTTCATATTTTAAGCATTTAGGAAGCATGTCACATCTAATGAGATATGGACTATTGGATAGTATTGTTTTTGTTTTGTTATTTAACATAACAAAATAAGGAATGTAAAATGTTTCTGTTTATTACAGTGTTTCTGTTTCTTAAAATTAAAACAAACAATGGCTATTTGTGGCCACCGGTATTTTGCCTACCTGTTGTTCTTTGCTAAGCCAGTAGGCTACACTGTTGGTTCCATTTAATGCTCTGGTAAACAGGATTTGGTAATCCTGAAATTTGGTATTTGGATCACAGTGATCCAATCCAATGTTCCTTTAAAAAAACTGTCATAAAAGTAAGATGGATCACGTGATCCTGGATAGCAAAACATGGGATTTCCAAATCCGGATCAATTTGATCCAGATTAAATTCTTTGAAAAACTGGGCGATTCCCACCCCTATTAGGAAGTGTGTTCTTCAACATTACTGTGCTGTTTTTTTTTTTTTGGCAATAATTGTTTGTTTTTTTCTTGCAGGTTTATGTTCAAGTGAACAAGGAAGCAGAGCACAATGAGGATATGAAGCAGGCTGCCAGAGACTTCTTTAGACAGCTGGAGCAGCATGAGAGCGAGGCTGTGTCGTTATGGCAACAGTTCAGAGAGATCACAGTGGACGAGTATCAACACATTTACAAGGTTCAACCAGCCGGACTGAATAACATGCATGACCAACTGACACCAATGGTCGAAAAAACCTAAACTCTGAAATATAAACTAAAGAAAATTTGACATTTAATCTGTTTTAATGTCAAATTACATTTAATGATATTCATTTCAAATCTTTTCAGCGGTTAGGAGTCCACTTTGATATTTACTCCGGAGAGTCTTTTCACCAAGATCAAGCCCAGGAAGTGGTGCAGCAGCTGCAGAGCCAAGGCCTGTTGAAAACCTCTGAGTATGTGACCATATGTGATGGCATTTAATCAGTAGCTGACATGACACACTCTAATTCAGGGTTTTTCCTGGCTCAGAATGGGCCTTTGGGGGTTGATCAGTTTTGCGTCAGTGAAGGCAATGAGTCTGTTACCCTATTTGAAAGAAGTCTGTGCATTTACCTGTTATTTCTGACAATTTGATAAACAAAAATGTATATTATGCTTGAGTAAATGAAACCCCAGTTAACAAAACTGGTTAAAAAAATACGGGGGGGGCACCAAAAATTCCTCTATGTAGGAAAAACCATGTACGTAAACGTGTTAGGAGGCCAGTGGGTCAGCTTCCTGCTCCCAGTTGGTTTATTTACTGGGTGGCCACTAAAGTCTGCCTGATCACATAATTGGACTAAATGGACTGTTTAGTTGGTTGTCATTGATTTATTATTTGTATGGTGTTGAAAGTATTTGCAGACCATCTATGTATTTATTTATTTTGATCTGATGCTCTTATCCTGGCCACTTCTAAAGAATATGAGGAAATAATCAAAGAACTTGCTAACGGAAGTTTTTTTGTCAGCAAGTGTCTTTTTGTCAAAATGTTTGCCTCTCTACGTTATCACTACTTAAATTACTACTTCAATATCAGTAGCATCTCTTCAAGACAAGATGGGGACAGGGCTCATTTTTATTATGTAGTGGCTGTGATTTCTTTCTTTTTTTGGTATAATTTTTCATGTGTAAAAAGAATTGATTGAATGCTCCTTCCCTGCAGTTGACATTGATGTATTATTAAACTAATGGCAGCCAACCCTGAGCTTACATGCACTTGTTGTATTTACAGGAAAGGAACAGGTGTAGTGGATCTCTCCCCTGCTGAAGACATGAGCAGCGTCTGCACGGTGCTCCGCAGTGACGGCACGACTCTCTACATCACCAGGTCAGTCGTAGAAAAGGTCAATTAAAATATGCAACAAAAAAAAACAAAGCTTAGTTATTAGATGAATAATGCGTAAGAAATCAATTTTGAAAGCAGAAGTCGCAATAATGGCTTATTACTGCATTTCAGAGATCTTGCTGCAGCGATTGACCGAAAAGCAAAGTACCATTTTGATGAGATGATTTATGTGGTAAGGAAAGTGGTGCACTCGAGCTCACTACAGTTTTCTTTTTTTAAATTGTTACATTGCTGTCTTTCTTCACACATAGACACATTTATCTACAACATGAGCTACAGTAGTGAAATATATGGAAATAACACATTGCATTGCAGTCATACGTAAGTGAGAATACATAATATAGGATGGAGCTTTAATTATCTTCAACATTATAGTTTTTTACACTCGCATATAGAGCTGAACCTATTGGCAACTATTTTGATAATTCATTCATTTTTCAATCAACAATCACAAACATTACCAAGTTTCAGGCTCTAAAGTATGAGATTTTGCTGCTTTTCTTTGTCTTTTTTTTTTTTTTTTACTTTGGCCTTAGTAAACTGAATATGTTTTGGTTTTGGACTGTTGGTTGGAAAAAACAACACATATAAAGATGTCTCCTTCGGCTTTAGAAAATAGTGATATTTTTTCTTAACATCTTTATCTTATAAATGAAACAACTAATCAAATAACTGGCAAATGGATAGATAGATAGATAGATAAATAATTGTTAGTTGCAGCTCTACTCATTTATTTAAATGATGTTTTGATTACCAAATGGGATATCCATTATGCTCTGATAAAGGCTTCATGCTGAAAAAAATAAGTTGGCCGCGCCATTCTTTTTAATTACCACTGAAGTGCTGCCTTTTTTCCAAATGTTGCCATTTTTGATCCTCTTTAGGTATAGCAAAAACAAATGTGCAAAACTTGCCAAGCAAAAAAAATGCTAAATGGATATTTGTTTACCCACAGTCCGAAAATCATTGATTTGAATTTCTATGATGATGTGAGTCCTCTAAGTCTGGTTTACCCCTTTGATTCTGTTTATAAACTTGGCACAAAAAGTAAGGAAATTTGTGTTTGGTAGATTATTTCTCTGTGGTAACAATGCGTTTTTGGAAATAAATCTTATACCATTGGAAAGCCTGTTTCAAATGGTGCCCCATTTGTAAGGAACATGCATTTGTGGGATGAGCAGCAGCGCTGAGTATGTAGGTTGTGCCCATGAAAAATTTGCCAAATCTTCTCTGCCAATGCCAAACAGCTTATTCTGCCATTGACTCGTTTGGTGGATTGGATGATTGAAGTTTGAAGAAACAAGACATATTGGCAATTGAACAATTTATTCATTTCACAAACAGGAGCCTCAGTAGCGTGGATGAGCAGCAGTGCTGAGTATATGGGTTGCGCCCATGAAACATTTGCCAAATCTTCTCTGCCATTGCCCTTCACCGTCAGGCCCGTTTGCGCTGGTGTCCGCAACACGTGCACTGGAACCTGAACATGTGGAGGAACGTTATGTTCAGTGATGAGTCCAGATTCTGCCTAAGGCAGTTGGATCGTAGGGTCAAAGTGTGGAGAACATGCGGAGAATGCTATGCTGATTGCTGCACCGATAGAGTAACACCTTTTGGTGGAGGCAGTGTAATGGTGTGGGGCGGCATCTCCTTCACTAGAAAAATGAGGCTTGTCATCACTTGTCATCAATCTCAATGGAGATAGATATAGAGATGAGATTCTGCAACCAGTGGCAATCCCATATCTCCACAGTCTGGGACCGAACTCTATTCTCCAAGATGACAACGCTCGCACGGGGTTTATCAGAGACTACCTCCAGAATGTGGGAGTGGAGAGGATGGAATGGCCTGCCAGCAGTCCTGACCTCAACCCCATTGAAAACTTGTGGGATCAGCTTGGGCGTGCTGTTCGTGCCAGAGTGACCAACACAACCACGTTGGCTGACTTGCGACAAATGCTGGTTGAAGAATGGGATGCCATCACACAGCAGTGTGTGACCAGGCTGGTGACCAGCATGAGGAGGAGGTGCCAGGCTGTTGTGGCTGTGTATGGTTCTTCCACACGCTACTGAGGCTCCTGTTTGTGAAATGAATGCATTGTTAAATTGCCAATATGTCTCGTTTCTTCAAACTTCAATCATCCAATCTACCAAATGAGTCAATGGCAGAATAAGCTGTTTGGCATTGGCAGAGAAGATTTGCCCACATACTCAGCGCTGCTGCTCATCGCACAAATGCATGTTCCTTACAAATGGGGCACCATTTGAAAGGGAACTAAACAGGCTTTCCAACAGTATAAGAATTATTGCCAAAAAGCATTGTTACCACAAACACAAATTTCCTTATTTTGTGCTAAATTTATGTGAATGCAGAGTCAGTTAATCCGAGTTTAGATTATGTTTGTGCCACTGCTGCTACTCTTGAATTTCGATCTTGTTTCCTGTCACTCTCTCCCCACTCCTTTTTATTGCTTTATATATATATTTTTTTTCTGCATCTGTGTTTGTTCTTCTTTTTAAGACGGATAAAAGTCAGGAAAATCACTTCCACCAGTTGTTCCACATCCTACTCGCTATGGGACATTCTTGGGCTGACAGGTAGAACGCAAAACACCTGAACACAAAAACACATGAAAGTACGAAAAAAGTGTCCCACAGATGACGTTTCGGCCCTCAGGCCTTCTTCAATATCAATAATCACAGTCAGACACGTGCACTAATATGTTTAAGGTCCTATGACATGCTGCTTTTTGGCTACTTTTATATAGGCCTTAGTGGTCCCCTAATACTGTATCTGAAGTCTCTTTCCTGAAATTCAGTCTTGGTGCTGAATTACAGCCACTAGAGCCAGTCCCACAATGAGCTTTCCTTAGGATGTGCCATTTCTGTGTCTGTAGCTATTGAGGAGGAGAGAGGAGGGGCAAGGTGGAGGGTGGGAGTGTGGCGTTGATCAACTGACACTTTGCTTGTTTGCAAGCCATGATGTCTCTCTCTTTCTCATGGGTGGGCCAAATTCTCTGGGTGGGCAAAGCAGAGAAAGGGGAGGTAACCTTGTTCCTTATGACCTCATAAGGAGGAGATTCCAGATCGGCCCACCTGAGCTTTCATTTTCTCAAAGGCAGAGCAGGATACCCAGGGCTCGGTTTACACCTATCACCATCTCTAGCCACTGGGGGACCATAGGCAGGCTGGGGGAACTCATATTAATGTTAAAAAACCTCAAGTGAAATTTTCATGCCATGGGACCTTTAAATAGGCCACACTTGTCAAACATCTGATGGTGATTAGATAGGCTAATCATGTTCCTCCATTAGGGTGGAACATGGTGACTCCAGTACAGTTTTTCCTGCTTCCAGTGTTACATTCAATGTTACATGATTGCTGGATATACCAAACTAACTTTTCTTCACTTTCCTGGAGCACGAGCGGATAGCTGAAAGGAACATGACTGTTGTGTGGAATAAGGTCGGGGGGGGGGCTTTTCAGTGTCTATTATTTCGCTAAGAGTAAACTCAATAAAAAGCCATTTGCAAACACTAAATATCAAACAAAAGCCAGACACACAGTTGCTGTGAGCTGTACATTCACCACTTCTAAACAGAGGCAGAACATAACCTAATCTCGGAGATTATCCCTTCACAGCGCTGTGCAATGTGAGAAAATCTCAGAGCTGAACCGGGCAGACACAGCAGTTTTCATCAGACTCACCCTGGGTCGGGTTAATTAAGTCTACTGCTAATTTACAACACTAATAACATTACCGTCGCCAAAATACACCTGCGAATCAAATCCCCTACTTCACCGTTAACCGTCAAGCCACTAAACCTGTATGGAAATTCTGCAAGCAGCAGTACCATAGGCCAAGCAATTGGCCCGTTTCAAACAGGCACATTTTCAACGGGCACTGTACTAGTATGATAAATTTGGTATATATCAAAACACCCACCAATCTATAAAGTTCTTAAAATTAGCTCCACCAACTTACACATTAAATTGCTGCTTATACGTTAATGCATCAGTAAAAATAATGTCACAGTGAAAAGGGCCATTCTGCAGAATGTCACGGCACACTATTCTATACTATTCTGTTCTGCATGGCTGTCGGGTAGGTGGGGCTTACCTAGTCACAGGGCCACTGCTAGTTATGAAGAAGCGATTGAGAGCAGCGGCGAGTTTAAAGGAATACAGACATGTTTTCTGAGTGCTGCAACGGAGGACCTGCTAGATTCCTGTTTCCTCCCAATAAGTTGTGTTAAAATTATTGTCCGCGTCTTTAAATGAACTTACCTTTAGCCTGGCAGCGGAACACTAATCTGTGGAGATTCATATATGCATGGGCAGCCAAGCCCTGGAAGCTTGGATAGCATCACATTTTCCCAGGGTTGTGGTCATGCCGTAACAATGACTATCTTTCCTTTTGATACTTGAAGTACATTTTTGCTGATAGTAGTTCTGTAAGTTTAATACAACACTTGTACTTGTAACAGAGTATTTTCAGTGTGTGGAACTGCTTTTACTTAATATATAAATGTGTATTCCACCACTGGTTGCAGGTGTAAGCATGTACCTTTCGGCCTGGTGCGGGGTATGAAGACCCGGAGCGGTGAGGTGGTGTTTCTGGAGGACGTGCTGGACGAAGCTCGGGCCAGGATGCTCCACAACATGAGCCAATCAAAAAGTAAAGCCTGTCACACATTAAGCAGCGATTTGGTACCACAGAACATGCATGACTCTGTGCCAAAAGTATATTCGCATGTGGTCTATATTTTTTATATATATATATATATATATATATATATATATATATATATATACACACACACACACACACACACACACACACACACACACAGTGGGGCAAAAAAGTATTTAGTCAGCCACCAATTGTGCAAGTTCTCCCACTTAAAAAGATGAGAGAGGCCTGTAATTTTCATCATAGATACACTTCAACTATGAGAGACAAAATGAGAAAAACAAATCCAGAAAATCACATTTTTTTCAACACAGGATTTTTAATGAATTTATTTGCAAATTCCTCAGGAAAATAAGTATTTGGTCACCTACAAACAAGCAAGATTTGTGGCTCTCACAGACCTGTAATTTCTTCTTTAAGAGGCTCCTCTGTCCTCCACTCGTTACCTGTATTAATGGCACCTGTTTGAACTTGTTATCAGTATAAAAGAGACCTGTCCACAACCTCAAACAGTCACACTCCAAACTCCACTACGGCCAAGACCAAAGAGCTGTCAAAGGACACCAGAAACAAAATTGTAGACCTGCACCAGGCTGGGAAGACTGAATCTGCAATAGGTAAGCAGCTTGGTGTGAAGAAATCAACTGTGGGAGAAATTATAAGGAAATGGAAGACATACAAGACCACTAATAATCTCCCTCGATCTGGGGCTGCACGCAAGATCTCACCCTGTGGGGTCAAAATGATCACAAGAACGGTGAGCAAAAATCCCAGAACCACACGGGGGGACCTAGTGAATGACCTGCAGAGAGCTGGGACCAAAGTAACAAAGCCTACCATCAGTAACACACTACGCCGCCAGGGACTCAAATCCTGCAGTGCCAGACGTGTCCCCCTGCTTAAGCCAGTACATGTCCAAGCCCGTCTGGAGTTTGCTAGAGAGCATTTGGATGATCCAGAAGAGGATTGGGAGAATGTCATATTGTCAGATGAAACCAAAATGGAACTTTTTGGTAAAAACTCAACTCGTCGTGTTTGGAGGGGAAAGAATGCTGAGTTGCATCCAAAGAACACCATACCTACTGTGAAGCTTGGGGGTGGAAACATCATGCTTTGGGGCTGTTTTTCTGCAAAGGGACCAGGACGACTGATCCGTGTAAAGGAAAGAATGAATGGGGCCATGTATCGTGAGATTTTGAGTGAAAACCTCCTTCCATCAGCAAGGGCATTGAAGATGAAACATGGCTGGGTCTTTCAGCATGACAATGATCCCAAACACACCGCCCGGGCAACAAAGGAGTGGCTTCGTAAGAAGCGTTTCAAGGTCCTGGAGTGGCCTAGCCAGTCTCCAGATCTCAACCCCATAGAATATCTTTGGAGGGAGTTGAAAGTCTGTGTTGCCCAGCGACAGCCCCAAAACATCACTGCTCTAGAGTAGATCTGCATGGAGGAATGGGCCAAAATACCAGCAACAGTGTGTGAAAACCTTGTGAAGACTTACAGAAAACGTTTGACCTCTGTCATTGCCAACAAAGGGTATATAACAAAGTATTGAGATGAACTTTTGTTATTGTCCAAATACTTATTTTCCACCATAATTTGCAAATAAAATCCTACAATGTGATTTTCTGATTTTCTCATTTTGTCTCTCATAGTTGAAGTGTACCTATGATGAAAAATTACAGGCCTCTCTCATCTTTTTAAGTGGGAGAACTTGCACAATTGGTGGCTGACTAAATACTTTTATTTATTTATATATATATATATATATAGGTGGTGCATGAGTCATTTTAACATCAATAAAAACCACAATTTTAACTTTGACACATTTGTATAATTATCTCACAGGATAAAGCAATTACTCTGAGCACTGGCAGACTATACTATTCTCCACGGCATTTTTACAGTGTCTCAGTCGCAGTGTTTGCTTTACAGCATCAAGTTGGATTATCTGATTGCCTGATGCAACAGGGCGTTGGCGCTGTTCTTCCATAACACCATTTGTTACAGTAGTACTAGGAAGTCTAGTGCATTGACTGGAAAAGGTACAAAACTGGTTATTATGCATGCCAACAAAAAAGCATGCTGTTAAGACAGTTTTCTCACACAGTGCAATAAACAAATGAAATGAAGGAGCTGCTCACAGCTGGAAGAATTTAAAACTTACATTTACATTTTGTAAAGAAATATTTAGCGGTCTCTTGGTGAAGTTTAATTGGCAGCGGTATACTAATAACTTACATAAATCTGTTTGTATACTACTGTATGTATACACTGTTGATTTCTTTTATGCTAACTGAAAAAACAGTAAGATAAGTGTATAGTACATACTGTATTCAATCTGTATGTAGTATGGAATTGGGGGCACGCGGTCTTAATTAACACAACCCCTCCAGCTCAACGTGGATTCTTCCAGTTGTCTCAACCACAGTATAATTTACGCTAATACATTTTTACATTATATCGGGATCATTTTGGTAATGTTGCATTAGAAATTTCTTCAGCCAGGATATTGATGGACAAGTCCAAACTACTGTGGTTGTCATAGCAATGGAAGCAAATGTGTGAAAGAAAAACAAGCTGTCCATCTCAATCTCTTTAAAATGGCAAATACTAAGAAAATGGTCGGACTTTCTCTTTCCACAGCAACAAAGGAAATGGACAACACAGAGGACACCGCAGAGAACGTTGGAATCAGTGCCCTAATAGTGCAGGTGAATTGTTACAGTTGTAAACCTTCCATTTACACTCTAGTATTCAGTCAAAAAATCAACTGTTTCTTTTCCTGATTTGTCTGCACATGACTATAAGAGACATTCTAGTTTTCCGTTGACTGTTGTTTCAGGACTTCAAAGGTCCCCTGCTGTCGGACTATACGTTTGACTGGGACAGGATGCTGCAGGCTCAGGGAGACACGGGAGTTTTCCTCCAGTACACACATGCTCGACTCCGCAGGTCTGTATTGCTGAAAATAACGAAACTCTATGTAGTCCCTCGTTGATTTTGGAGATTTAGTTATGTGAATCTTTGTAGTGTCATTCTATTATGGTAGGTTTGCAACAAATAATTGTTTTTGATTATTGATTAATCTATAGTCTTTAAAAGTCATAAAATAGTCATACAAATGTCCACCAAACTTTCTCAGAGCCCAGAGTGACCTCTTCAAATGTCTTGTTTTGTCCGACCCAGATGTTCAGTTCACAATGATTTAAAACAGAGAAAAGCAGATCCTCACATTTGGTGCTTTTACTTCATAAATTACTTTTGTATTGTTGTTGATTTAATTTTCCTTTGATCACCTAATCAATTAATTGACTATTTTTTATTTAAGGTAATGTTTTGTTGGAGGTAGCGTATATGTAAAATGTACTTTTGTATCAAAATACTGACCCCTTTTAGTTATTTTATTTTTATTTTATAAAATATTATCTATAATAGTTTATTTTTTATTAGTAATAATGCATTATCATTTAAGCAGAACTTTGTTGTAATTGGTTGGGGGCTAAATTTAAATACTTGAAGAAAACAGGAGGAATTATTACAGCTAGTAAAACATAACAATGTTCATATGTGCACCTGACTAAGACAGACCTGAAAATGTGTCCTTTAATATGCTGCTGGGTTGTTTAATACGTAACATTGCTTCATATTTTATAAACTGATCATGTTTTGCATGTAGAATAATTTGAATCTGCAAAGTAACTTAACTACAGCGGTCAGAATAACGTAGTGGGGTAAAAAGTACAATATTTGCCTCTCAAATGTGGTGTAGAATAAGTGTGAAGTGGCATAAAATAGAAGTAATCAAGTTCAAGTACTTAGTTAATAACCATCAGGTTAGCAAACGTTTTTATTTGAAACGCTGTACCAGCTGACTTCAGTTCCTAGGTCTCCTCTAATGTTGTTTGTGTTAGTCTGCAATATCTACATGCATGGTATTGGATTTGAATACTGTCTAAATATATACCAAGAAAAAACGAGAGCTGACTCATAGAGTTGCTCGTTTAAACTCTTATTGTGGTGTTCTTACTGCAGTTTAATAAGGAGAAATGAAGGTGCCAAGGCAGCTATATTTGATCCATCCCTTCTATTTGACCAGACGAGCATCACCATCCTGCAGCACCTCCTTCGGTAAGCAAACCACTTTTTGAAACCTGTCACGACTTCATTTGTTCTGGATATTGTCAAACGGACAATGAGGGAGATTGTCACAGTTGGCCGGTGTTGTATCAATATTTGCACTCTGTGCTCTTTGCAGCTATGATGAGGTGTTGTACCAGTCGGCCCAGGATCTGCAGCCCAAACACCTGGTCAACTTTTTATTGAAGCTGTGGTAAGAACAGGATGTTAGTCTTGAAGGGTTGGGAAACTTTTGCTGCAACATTTAACTGGCTCATTACAGACAGTGTTACCATAAAGGTGTTTATAGATATAGGTAGTTAAACTGTGTACTCTGATGTATTAACTCTCTTCCAGCCACCTGATTGCTTCAGCACATAGAGAGCTGCCAGTCAAAGGAAGCTCACAGGATGTTGCACAGGTAGGAAGATTGATTGTACAATCGGTAAATCCTTACCACACAAGACATTAAAAGCAATTACCATAAATAAACAAGACTGTCTCCAAACACATGGGTTGCTCCTATCAGCCTCTGCAGTGAATTAAACATGTTCTGTCGCAGGTTTGGATTGGGAAAATATAAATATTTATGATTCAAATTCTGATTATTATAAAACTCTAGTTCTGTATGGGTGGTCTGAGCAGTATTAAAGAGACATTTTAACTCAGTCAGCAACAAAGCAAATTGACTCAGCAATGTCAGTTACCCTGCAATATCGATCTAGAGTTAGAGCACAATATCAAGCTAACATTAACCACCATAAGCTACCGGTCACACCAAACCAAGTGACCCGTATTGCCAAAACCACGGAGTCAATTAAACTGATAAATGAAGAAAAACTGAAAAAATAACTTTTTTTTGCTTATGAATAGAACTTCTCATTTTAAGAAAAGGGTTATTTCTTCTTTCAAGCGTTACATAGTCTTGCTTTTAATATACAGTTATACACAGTACCACTGTGTACCAAGCATAACAAACTTATTTCTACAAGAAAATAATCTGATCAAATGATTCAAAACCAGCCAGTTGGAGAAAAGTCCATTTACAAGTTACATCAATTAGATACAGAACAGTGCTGACTTTAAGGAAGCCTTCTTTGGTTGAGTATATACAGTACACACATTGGCATGTAGAGAACACATTAACCCGACAACAGTCTAGCTTTTAATTGTGTAGTTGTGTGTGTTAATTACCTGCAGCTGAATACATTTGCTGGAAACATTTACAGGTGGTTACAGATTTTGTTTTCATAGTATAAGACATCGCTAATAATGTTATAACAAGTGCTAGTTTTGCACTTTGAAAATAATCACTCTTTCAGATTCTGATGTAAGTATAAAAGGAATACCTCTCAGCCCAACGTTCACATCATGGTACAGAAATATCTGCTTTTTAATGCATGGAGTGAAAAAAAAAAAAAAAAGCCTGAACACAGGTACTGAATCCTTTTTTTTTAAGGTTAGGCTAACATCAGTGATTGCCTGTAAATGAACTTTACAACAAATGAAAAATCTGTTAATTGCAATAATTAAACCTATATTAAAAAAAGGTTCTGATTTGCTAAATGTCAACAGGCAAGGTTACGACTGTTCAGTGGAGCCTGCTCAGTCCTGGCCAATGGGATGAGGATCCTGGGAATCACACCAGTTGATAAAATGTAAAACTAATTACTTTTAGTGGGGTTTTTTTTAAACTGCTGTGGGTACCATACTGCTTAAGTTGTACTGTAAATACATTTTCAAAATAAATTCATCAGAAGCATTTGCTTTTCCTACAATTGTCTCAGGTGTTTTCCACTCACAGATCATGATTAAAACAAGTTAACACTAGGTTTTCATATAGGCTTGGGCCGGTATAGGATTCTGACGGTATGATAACCTTCAGCAAAAATATCACATTTTCAAGGGATTACGATGACTGCTATAAATGTATTATTTTTTTAAATGTCCGGGTAAAAAAAAAAAAAAATACTTTTTTTCCATTGAACACAATGTATTTTATTTGGAAACACACTGCACACTGGCAGGGAGAGGGATTTCTAAATTGCACTTTCTATCCTGCAAAGTCTATCCTGACTTTAACAAACCGCAGAATACCTTGAAACCGGTAACCGGCCCATTCCTATTTTCATACTTTCATTGTGGTCGACAGCTAGAAACAAGGTTTCTATTTTGCATTTTCAGTGGCGTAAATGTCAGTATCTTGATGACAGGCTGTGAAACTGGTTCACTGAAACTGGGAATGTTATCCGTGTTAGACTTGTTCTTAACGGGACCAAGTTGAATCTTAACCTCTCTTAAACAGCTTCAACAAAAACTGAACATTATAACCTTTATGAAGGTAGAATATACTACAGGTTGTATTCGTTTTGGCTATGTGTACCCATATAAACTGGCAACTGAATGTTCATAACATTTTGGGGTAAAAGACAGACTGAAGCTGCATGTGTTACTCAGCTATGGTTGGATAATCACTGTGCGAGGGAAGAGTTGAACGGAATTGAAAAGTTCATTGGTAGTATTGCGTACATGCAGAGCATGTCACTTTTACCGTATTTCCACTCAGTTTTAATGGGAGCTTCAAAAAATAACTTTCAAAACAGAATGCAACCAGATGTGATACACAAGACACTGGCGAGATGATATTATAAACATAATCACACATGCAGTCATTTGCCATCACATTCAGAATCCACACTGATATGGATGTAAGACACTAACATTTCACAGTGTAATTACTGATTGAAAAAACAAACTGTAATACTGTTAATATTAATACATAATAAGGAGTTTGTAATATTTACACGCACCCGAGAACAGATAAATGGAGTCCTGTTACTGCTTTTTGCTCCAGCATGGCTGAAGCTGACAGACCTGGTCTACCAGCAAGAGAGACTCCTCTGCTGCAAATCGGTGACTTACACAGTGATCAGTCTCTGTTTGGATTCCGTGTCAGTGTCTTTCTGGCTCAAATTCGATGTGTCCTGCTTTGGAAGTCCGTACAGGTAGATGGAAACACACACCAGCAGGGCTCCAGAGGCAAATGAGAGCGCTGCACAAGCGGGAAAGTAAAGCAAAAATGAGACATTTGTGCACTGGTAGTGTTTTTTATTGATTTTACAAAGATTTTGTTTAAAACAATCTGCATTCCTGAATAGGCTTTGAAAGATTCTGGTATCTCTCAAGCTTAGTGGCAAGCATGAGCGCATTTGCATGACTCTGATACGCTCTGCTAAATGTTAAGCAGCTGGGTGGCTTCAATTTAGACAAAGGCTTTATTAAATGTATGCAAACATACAAGTCTTGAGCCACAATGTTAGGATAGAGGGTGTTGTATGCTGTACAGATTGTAAAAGCCCTTGAGGCAAATTTGTGAAATTGGGCTATACAAATAAAATTGACTGACAATCATAAGCCACAAATGCATACCATCGCCTGATGAGCCAGGACTGCAAAAACTTGAATAATAAATCAGTATACCAACAGCGAGTATGTTTACATGCACACCAATATTCCACTATTATACCAAATATGACAATATTCCAAATTTGATACAGGTCATGTAAACAGCATATTCCGGTTGGATATTCCGAATAAGGCCTTTTTCTGAATATAGCATTTTCCGATTAAAACGTGGGGTATTCCAGTATTATTCAGGTTTTAGAGCCATATGAATCTCAATCAGGGTTTTTATTGCAGTTTACGGCCTCTTGCCCATTTACGGCTTATGGTCAGCTCTGTGCGTTGCTATGGTTGCTGTACACAAACCAACTAGCCAGCAGTTTGCAAGGCTGCAGACCCGACAAGGAGAAACGCAGCTACTTCTAAACATTATCAAAGACTTGAATGTCAACAGGTTTTTGGATATGCGCACACATCGCTACGCCGACCTTTTCAAGAAGCTGGTTTAGGAATGAAAGAGGGATGCTGTGTTCGCACGGTCCAACAAGTCCACCACCGCTGGTAAACTGACTTTTTATTTTATTTTGCGCGGCTACATGTAAACAAGAATATTAGTTGAATATTCACTTTCATTAGCCATGTAAACAGCTTAGTCGGAATATCGGCTTTCGGAATAAGGGCAAAAACCGGAATATTATGTGCATGTAAACATATTGAATGTGGTTTTGAGAAACAAACTTACTTATCTGTAGTCCAAACAAGAGGACGGAAGCCACAGTTGAAAGAACGATGGCGGCTGCGGCAGAGAAACCCTTCATGATGTTGTCTGTGTACTTCACCACCACCGACGTGTACAGACCACCCACACTGGCCAAGACTGGAAGCACAAAGAGCAGTGTCAGCTAAAAATACTGTGAAGAAAAGTGAATTCAAATCTCAAAATAACCTCAAAAAGGTTATGTCATACTTACATACTACAAAGCACACCCAGGGTGTATAACCGAAGAAGAAGCCTTTTTCCACGATCTTCTCGCCATCATTCATGAAAACACCAATCAGGGTGACCACAATGCCGGACAGATACATCTGGATGTTTCTCACCCACAGAGACGTGTCTGAGCTCTTCAACACCTTCTCAAAGTACACACCTCAATTTAAAAAGTAGACACAAAACTATTAGGGCAAGTAAATACTAAAATATTTTGCGATGGGTATCTCAAATGTTAAAAACGTGATTACAAATGCACGGACTAATTATGTCAATTGTTGGAGATTGAGGCGCACAGTTGTGACAATTGTCACAGGTCTCCACGGCACATTTTGTTTACTGTGCCTTTTCTCCGTCACTATGGCGCTTCTCTCTCCACTCTCTCTCTTTCGGTCTTGGGAAGCCGACAGCGAAGCCTAACTTTACTTTTAATGTTATCAAAAAAAAAGAGCAATGTTCTCCCCTTGTCTTACTACTAGATACTAGAGTATACACATGATTAGGGTTGGGCACCGTTTGGATTTTAACTATTCTGATTCCAATTCAGATTCTTCCTTTCGATTCCGGTTCTTAGCGATTCTCGATTCCGAGGGGTGGAGTTGAAACGGGTCACATGCTTTTTTTCACAAATAAGAGGAAAGTTTTATTTTGAGTCAATGGTGGGTTGCAGTTTTACAGGGCTTTTTCAACGTAAAATAAAGCCAGACTAGAGCGCCGCTTACTGCGCTCCAAGGCTGCAACACAAGCAGCGCCTGGCTGCTACGGAAACCAAAACTTGCGCATGTTAAATTGGCAACCCATGATCAGATTGAAACCAAATCCTCCAAACGATTCCAATAAAGAAACGATTCCGATGGAATCATAATTTTTGAAACGATTCCAAGTAGGAATCGGTTCTCGATGCCCAATCCTACACATGATCACATCTGCTGAGTGTTTATTTATTATTTATTTATTATTTGTGCTTTAGAATGCAACTGCTGTGAAACAATCAGAAAATAAAAAAAAGTTGTATTTCTCTCATTCAAAGCTTGTTCCGCTCTTTCTTTCTCTCCGAGCTCGCAACGTAACCCCACCTACCAATTCCAGCACGTGAGCGAATTGGTATGCATCACTCCAAGGTTGTGAGGCAGGTCATATCTAAATTGTCATGACCAGGGATCAACCCATGTTGACTGGCTTGGTTGGAATTGACAAAAGGGTTGAAAATTGGTCAAATAACCCTGGTCTAACCCTGGTCATTAGTGTGAAATAAATATTAGATACTTTATTATTTGTATTGTGTGTGTAGTATCTAAATCAATATTGGACAAGAAGTTGAAAATCAGTAACAGTCATTTCCACAGAATCTTTTGCAGACTTTACCTGCAAATCCAGAACAAATAACAGCAATAGCGATGGCAACGAACCCAACAAAAGGACTTTGCTCAATCTGGGGGGGAAAAGAAATGACATGAGCCACCAGACGGGAAGTACCACCTGCAGTTTAAGGCGATACAAGTAATAATAAACCAAGTCACAGGAGAGATTATAAATTATTGAGTCACCAGGATGGTCATAACATTTACATTTTAACTTATGCCACCCCCACCTGAACTTTAGTGGCCTCTGCAGGCTTCCATTGAACGAGTGTTACTCCCCCACAGAGCATGAAGACAGAGAACCACTGCAGCCGGCTGAGAGAGCGGTTCAGCATGAGGACTGTACACAAGGCTGTGCACGGGATCTTCAGCTGATAGGTCACCTACACAGGAAAACACAAGTTAGGTCTAAAATCTATTGATTTTTTTAAAAACCTATTTTTACAGTGAAGGTGGACTGAGCATTCCTTTTCAGTAACACACTGATACACCTTAACACATACTGTAGATATTATAGAGACTGCTAAAATTAACCACTCTTTACACACATTTCACCATAAATAAATAAGAAATAGTAAAAGAGCTACTAAACAGTTGTTTATTAGAAAAGATATTTGTTAGTTTTAGCTCTCATATTTATTTTTACCACTGACGCAACTGTAAAGTAAGTGGTTTCAGCAAGCACACAAACGGTTCACCAACGATCCACGCCCAGCAACTGTATTAAGTGTACATATTGTGCACTCACTTGAACATATTAAAAATAGGATTCAGTTCATACCTGATAAACTGCTGCATCGAGGTTGCTCAAGGCAAGAAAGGCCATATTATTCTGAACTGCATACACTACGGAGGGCACGCTCAGCTTCAGCAGTTCTTTTGGGCTAAAGAAGACATGTTGCACTAAAGTGTTCTTCAGTCTGGTGAGGCTTCCCGTTTCTCTGGCAGAGGAGGCATAAAAAACAGACTGATTAGGAAGAAGTGTAAATACTTAAGACTATTTACTTAAATAGACAAAAACATTGTCAAAGTTAATGAATTGTTGTTTTTGAACGTGTATAGGCACAGAGGACACATATTTTCATGCGTATTATTACTACAATTATTTTACTGTTTTTTAGTGTCTTACTTCAAGCTTCAGTCACCTGTAACGCACTTTGGAGTGTGCTTAGCTTTATATGTGGTTGATTGAATGAATGTGCATGAAAGGTGCTATACAAATAAGGTTTGCTTGAAGAGATTACAGAAGGAAACCATGTCCTATTCTGAAGTCAGCAGACAGGTAATACAAAGCCTTTAAGGTCTGAGGTTTAGGAGAACAAATGATGTTCTTATATGATCTTGGTCCCTATTGTTACCAATAATACTTGCTCTCATTGAGAACAAATATCAAAATACACATGGACTGCTGTGTTTCACATTATCCTTCTACGTGGTTTACGTCCCTCTACCTCTAGGCTGTGAGATCTTATTTATCATTCTTGTATCCACTTAATGTTACTTGGTCCCTTACAAATTGTGAAAAACTTTTTTCCATATTCAGAGTATTTTTTTCAAGTATATTCTGCGGTGAAAGGTGTAACAGTGACCAACACTTACTTTGTCAGCATCCCCAGACTCAGTATTAATTTAATGACCTCAGTGATGCACACGGCAGTTGTGGAGAAGTACAGATCTCCTGATGAAATGGTCCTTGTGTACCGCAGTGACACTGTGTATGTAGCTGCCACCAGTGTCATCACTGTCAGACAGTACAGTTTGAAGGCCACGCTCACATTTTCTGAGGAGAGACAGGGTGAAAATGCTCTGAGTCACAATGGTAACTACAGGCAAAAGCATTTCTCAGTTTTGAGGTTTTGGGCTATGTTGCTTTCATAACATGTCTTCTTTCAAACTGAAAAAAAACTACCAAAATACCACATTTAGGTGTTTATTTTACCACACTTTGTCCATTTGCGCCTGTAGATTTCTCCTTAAATTCACCAAAAGTTAGCATATATTAGATAAAGCTTAATTTGCATATTTAAACAACTTTAGAAAACTTGTAATACAAAAAATAATTGCCTTAATGTACGTAGAGCAACTGGTCGCGACCAGTGTCTTTAGCGTCCCTGCCAGAGACCATGGTCCCGGGACAGTCCCCGGAATTGGCTACAAACTGTCTATGGCTACAACCTCTGCTGGGGAAATGTCATAGTGAGGTTTGTTCAAGTTTTTTTTAAACCTTTTCATATGTTGCTAGGTTTTATTCTCATTATTATATCTCTTATTTTGAGCCAGCAAATCTCCACTTGAGTAGCACGTACTTTCCAGTTTTATTCCTATCTCTATTCTGAAGGATTTTACAGAGGGGTTTGTTCATATATCATGTATAGCCTGATTTATGTAGCTAACATTTTATAAAGGTACTTAAAAACGTTAAAAACGACGGCTAGAATACATTAGCCTATCATGCTAAACGGGGTAAACTCACCGACGGCCATCGTTGCTTGGATTTGTGTCAATCCAAGAGGTAAGGAAGTCGATTATCCTGCTCACTTTACATGCCTTCAAAAATAACGTTAACCAAAGTATCCAGTACGGGTTGAGGAACAGTTATCTACACATCAAACAAGTCGGGTTGCCTGCCTGCCTGACAGCATACTGGAAATTCTTTGATGCTGGCTTTATTTCCCGGAATGCAGCGCGAGACGACTTTACGGAGAGGTGTGTTTGTTTTTCATGCCCCGATATTCCGTTAGTCTTAAAAAAGAAATCCAAGATAATAATCATTTATTTATTTATTAACTTTATTTAAGTAACATAACTACATCAATAGTCTAAAAAAAGAAACTCCCCGCTGATGTTTCTATTGGGTCAAGGCCATAAAACTTAATGATAACGGCCACACTCATCATCTTAAACTTGTAGTAGAGTCCTTACCGAAGACTAGAGTCCACAACGCCATGCTTTTAGTTGTAACCAGTTGTTTCTATTTAATTACTATGGAGGGTATATTTATTTATAATTCAAATCGAAAGTCCAAAGAGAAAACGAAGCAAGCTCAAATTAAAAATAGTATTATTTTACTACGCTACTAGGAAAAATCATGCCATAATTAAATGTGAAATGTAAAAGCTTAAATGGAAATACTTCAATTAAAATCTCAAATAGAAAAAAAGAAATAATTTTATTTTAGCCTTTCCCCTTTATAATTTTCAATTTTCAATTTGACATTTTATTTTTTGAATTTTATGTTTTACATTTGACATTGACATTTTAAGATTCACCTTTTACATTACAATTTAACATTAAGGTTTTCATTTAGAAGTGACAAGTGTCAATTTAAATGAGGAGGCGTGGCCCAACGGCTGGTGGGAGGGTCTGAAACCACTTCCAGCTGACAGCGGCTGCTGTGAGTATTACTGGCCGACCAGTAAGCAAGCGATCCCGGCCACCACAAGCTGGCTGTCACCTAAGACTGGAGCTTCCAAGTCCGACAACATATCGGAGCAAATGTGCAATTGGCCATACAATTTTGTAAAACTGCCCATATTTAGACTGTACACAGTTAATTTCTCGCATAAAACTGTCTCAGAAATGAATTTAGTGGTGAAATAGAAGACGAAAAAAACAATCAATTCTAGAATCTCGCTGCTCGGCTGCGGCTCATAGAGATTCGGCATGTCCCTTTTTTTTTCGTCTAGCCATTACACATCCAGATAGCGATGTGGCCCGGGCGGGGAAGGGAGGGAGGAAGCTGGTTCAGCCTGCTGGAGAAGCCGCTACAGCGCCTGTCTCCTTACCTTGCCTGGGGCCGGGGCACATCGCTACACATTGTAGCGGCGATGATGCCGAATCTCTAGATGAGCCGCAGCTGAGCCTCGGCATGATTGAACCGCGCTTATAGTTAGATTAAGTTGTGGGGAAATGAGTGGTGAAATAGCAGTCGAAAATTGTAAAAGGTTTCCTGTTGTTGCCTGCTGCTACTACGGCAAACTCCCGATCTAGATTCTAGAATTGATTGCTTTTTTCGTCTTCTATTTCACCACTAAATTCATTTCTGAGACTGTTTTATGCGAGAAATTAACTGTGTACAGTTTGAATATGGGCAGTTTTACAAAAATGTATGGCCAATTGCACATTTGCTCCGATATGTTGTCGGACTTGGAAGCTCCAGTCTTAGGTGACAGCCAGCTTGTGGTGGCCGGGATCGCTTGCTTACTGGTCGGCCAGTAATACTCACAGCAGCCGCTGTCAGCTGGAAGTGGTTTCAGACCCTCCCACCAGCCGTTGGGCCACGCCTCCTCATTTAAATTGACACCTGTCACTTCTAAATGAAAAGCTTAATGTTAAATCGTAATGTAAAAGATGAATCTTAAAATGTCAATGGCAAATGTAAAACAAAATTCAAAAGATAAAATGTCAAATTGAAAATTGAAAATTATAAAGGGGAAAGGCTAAAATAAAATTATTTCTTTTTTTCTATTTGAGATTTTAATTGAAGTATTTCCATTTAAGCTTTCACATTTCACATTTAATTATGGCATGATTTTTCCTAGTAGCGTAGTAAAATAATACTATTTTCAATTTGATCTTGCTTCGTTTTCTCTTTGGACTTTCGATTTGAATTATGAATAAATATACCCTCCATAGTATCCATAGGGCCACTAGGGGACAGCAGAGCATACTAACCCACAGATGGTGGAATTCCCAGTATGGTTATCTACCCACAATTTAATTGTATGCAATTGTAAAACATGAATACTTGCACTCTGGACTCCCTTGAAAGCTGTGCTGACAATGAATGGAATGTCCTGATTAAATTAAGCTGCATTGAAATGGATTGACCTGCTGATAGAAATTTAGCTATGGAGACACCTATAGAAGAGAAGATTTTGGATCTTGAAGAGTTTGCACTTCAGTCACACACATTAAAGGATAAGTCTGGTGATACTCTGTATTTTTTGTCAAAGAATTTCATGAAAAGACCAAAACCAACAATGAATTGAGCCCAATAACAAGTACTGTGTTTCCAAAGCATGATATAGCTTATTCCTCTGTGCCACAGAGCTCCATTGTTGTCCAGAAACTTTTAAAAACACATAATAGCCCCTAATATATGCACAAGTTCTCAAAACATATTTGCTAAAAGTTACAATGCCTAGTTAAAGGAAATGTCTTCCTTCAAATAAATAGTTGTAGTTTTTGAAGATTTACATCTTTCATAGAAACCAATGGGCTGAGTGCCATAGGCAGTGTATGGACGCAACAACACATTGTTGGTTTGGGTCTTGTTTATGGGATTTGTTGTAAATAGGAAAATATAGAACAATGCCAGCCTTATCCTTTAAGATCAGTCCCTGGATTTTCAGTGTTGAATATTTGTTTGTGTAATTTATTTAATGTTGCAGAAAGGTAAATAAATACACTACAGCCATAGTGACTTCACCAGTCAACAGCCTGTTGGAAGGAAAATAAAGAAAGCGGGAGAAACGGGAGAAAGTGCATGTAGTTATTAATAATTATAGAACAGCATTGATCAAGACAACCACAGGCTACACCTTCCAATGTGCTACCCAGATATCAACATACAGCCAAGTACTTATTATCAAGTAACAGATTGACCTTAAATCTAAGATTAACAAAATCAAGACAGTGTGAATTACCTGCTGATACGTGGCAGATTTCCAAATAAAAAAGATAGATGTGATATAAAAATATTTAATATAAAATCCAACAGTCTTGACTGTAAACCCCCTTTAATCACATGCTGTCCTGCTCCACTTCTACCAGCTCAGCAAGCTTTTTGCTTTCCACTGTATGCACTCCCCATCCTCCCATGACTTTTTATATGTCTTCACCAGATTGTTCTAGAACCTCAAAGCTTTTTACCTTAACAGTTAGCCAAGGGATTTGGAATGCCCCAAAATACCACAAAGTGACTGACTGACTGCATCTGATGACAAATCATGTTTGTGCACTCTTAGCAGCCCGAAAAGTAGCAGTAATGTATCCATCCAGTGGTCTATCGCTCCAGTTGGTGGTATTGGAGCTGTCTCCCTACACCCTTTCTTTTTGTTTCGTCTATTCCCTCCTTTGATACTTCACTTTAATAAACTGAAAAGACTTACTGTGGAAATAGTAGTTAGTCTCCGTACAGTCACTCCAAAACATGTCTCAGAAGCTGTATACTCACCTCTGTTTTTGTAAACTTCAGAAACATCTGCAGCTTTTTTACATCATAGCTTTGATTGTTAAATTTAGAAGAATTAATAAAAGTGAAGGGTTTTACTTTTAGCAGTTTGATAAACAGCAGAGCACTAAGCACTTTTTTCCTCACTTGATTTCTATTTTTCCAGCTACAAGAGCTTACCTGAAACACCATTTTCTCTGTCTCAGGCTTCTAAATAGGTACCAGTTTTGTTTGTGGTCAGATGTTTAAAGATCTTTAATGAAATCTTCGTCTGTTGCACCTTTTCTCGAGACAAAGAAGGAAGAAGGAAGTGCTTTAATCCCAGGTCAAATCAGGCCCATCAGTTTTTATTTATTTGTACAGATCACAAGGATGACATGTCATGGTGATTTTTCACATACAGAAGTGTAATTACAGGACATACTTTTCAGCCCATGTAGCCTGTTCAAAGATTAGAGTAGATGAGAGAGATAAAAGCCATGCTTCAGCATGCGATTCATGCAGAGTAAATGTCCTTGAGGGAAGATAACAGACTTTAAAGACGCGATCTCATATCTGAATTACGGTAATCATGATTACAGTCGACTCTTTGGTTAGAGATAGACAGCGTTCATAGTTCTGCAGCATTTAAGATCTGCTTTGAGCCACAAGGGCACAGTTAAAGATCATGGCTGCACATTTTAAGTACAAACCAAACCTCAGCTAAGTCCTTTAAATGTGTACAGTATGTGACTACAGCTGTTCAATTGATTTAATAAAGTACTAATGCTGGCAGAATTAGAGGCAGTCTGCAGTTCATGACATAAGAACAGCAGTAAAACATCTGGTTAGTTGTTTTCTTAACTTCTTTGCCCTTCCTTTGGGCCATCTATCACCTCTCTAATCAGAGAAGAGATATGAGATAGTCGAGTTATACAACACTGAAGCATCATTGCTATGAAACAAAAATAAACATGTTTCTCTGGCTGTCTTGTCATGATGACATTATAGAGATATTAAGCAAGCAGATCATCTTCATCCACAATGAGATTTAAAAGAAAATATACTTTTCAGTTCACTGTTTCAATTAGGTTGACATAAATACAAATGTTTATTTGAATTATGGGACAAAATACCCAGCACAAAAGGTTTAGTAGGGAGTTGTAGCATCACACAAACAACTCATTAGATACCCACTTTCCAACAAATTCTGAAATGTAGTCATAAACTTTCGCCACATTTACAAATGCTTTTTCTAATCCTTACACTGGTTCTGTCAGACTATTTTCTTAAAAAAAACAAAATCAAAGCGTGTGTAGACATCTTAGTCCATTTATTCCAAATGTATGTAACTTATCTAACATGAAGCCAACAAGGAGCAGGGTTGGAGAAAATGTGTTGTTTTCGGACATTAAACTCCTAAAATCTAAAAGATACAAAAGAGATAGTTACAACTATTGTGGTATTAACCAAGATATTCTTCTTCCCCTTGCGCAGTGGCGTTTTGCCCTGTCACACCATGCATCTGTTGTTACAGTCAGCCCATAAAGTGGCGTGACTCCTGTCCTTATATTGTTGTAATGGAGAGGTTCAAGGCAACACGCCAAGGATATATTTGGTGTTTAAGAAATAGTAAACCCACATAAAAAACAACTTGTCATTTTTACACTTCAGTTTTGGATCATATAGTATCCGAAAAATATGCTGAATAGCAGATTTTGTTGCCGTTGGACAGAACCAAATTAGCTGTTTCCCCCAGTTTTTTATGCTATGCTAAGCTAAGCAAACAGGGTGCTGGCTCCAGCTACATGTTTACTGTACAGAAATGAGAGTGTGTGCAATGTGTGTTAAGCCAATGTTAGCAGGAATAATCTGATTGAAATCTGCATTAAGTTTGAAAGCAATCATAAATCACTTGTTTGACAGAATCAGAATAAACTAGCGGGACCTCATGAAAAACAGATTAATGTGCGTTGTTAATAGTCAACAGAGAAAGACCTTAGCCCCTTCTCTTATCTAACAGCAAAACAGATAATGTAGTGCTCTTTTAGCAGAGAAATGTTATAGAGCCTTAAAGTTACATCTTTTTGCGAGTCTACATGTCTTGATTATCTCTGTTGTCCCTGTCCAGGAGTAGTAGTATATTACAGTGTAACTGCAGAATTCCTTTAGCTTACCAACAGCAATGTTATTTGGTAAACACGAAGATTATAGTAATGTTATTATGTTGTAATGTAAATTATATCTGTAGTCGTTTAAAGCAGATATTCTTGGATATTCCGGAAATACAAATCACATTAACACCCTGAAGTTAACTCTCACTCATGATTACAATAAAAGTTTCATTATCAGTGATTGTTTTCTTGTAAAACCTTATGACCGTGTCCTTTGGAGGCCAGTCCCTCCCCTCAGTGCATACTGATGATTTGTCAATATCAGTTATCCTGACCAGGTATAACTGATAATGACATAGAAAGACAGATAACCGCCAACATAAGGGAGCAGAGAGGAAGGAAGGCTGCAAAGATCCATGAGGACCAAATCTGAGAAAATCAGAGAGATGATGCTTCCACAGCTGCTTCTGATCACAGTCCTGGGGCTCACATGGACAACAGGTTTCCACTATTTTCCTAATTTAATGCTCATGTCACTGTGCTGCAGGTTTTAAAGTCAGACATAGGAGAAACTGATAATCACTGTGTTATACTTCTACAGAGGATGTGAACATTATAAATCATGTAAGTAAACTTGTTAAGGATCATTTTACCGGTTGAAGCTGGAACAAAAGGGTTTGAATAAAAAAATCTGCAGCAGTCAAACGTGATGAGTGTTTTAGAGTGGTATTTGATCCACTAATATGGCATATGCATATCTTGGTGTTATATATTTGTGGGCCTCTGAAGAGGAGTGGGTTGAACATTTTTGATCTGAGCACATGGAGATATACGGTTTGATGTGTTTGACATGTTTGTTGTGAGAAAAGTGTAAAGGTCAAGTTGAAGAAAAAGAATATTTATTCAGTATAGTATGTGCTTTGTGCTCAGCAGGCACATTCAAATACTCCGCATGGCTGTTCAGTTGTTAAAAGTGATATTTGATCCAGTATATTATATACATGTTCATAATGGTGTACTGATTTCAGTAACTGGACTGCCTTGCACTCAGATGTTCCCCTCTCAGTCGGCCCCTTCAAATGGTAAGTCAGATTATTAAAACCTGATTTATATTAATGGCTTCAAGTTACAAGAGTTGATTGTCCCAACTGTTAATGTGCATAGAAATGTGTATATCATATAAAAATGATATATTAGATTTACAAAACCATCATTGGTTTTCAGTAGACTACTCAGTATTCGCATATTCTGTACCACTAAATACATGGTCAAATGTAGCTTAAATGCATTTATTCAAGTACCAAGTAAACTATAAATTTGAGCTACTTATACTTTACTTAAGTATTTCCATGTCATGCCACTTTATACTCCTACACTGCAATTCTGAGGGAAATATTGTTTGTTTTACTACATTACATTAATTTGACAGACCTGATGTTACTTCCATACTTTTGGTACATTTTGCTTATAAAACTTACATTCTTTTACTAAGTAACATTTTCATTGTAGGACTCTTACTTGCAATGGAGTATTTCTATAATGTAGCATTGATACTTTTGCTGAAGTAAAGGCTCTGAACACTAAATATCACCAACAGATTATCAACCCTTTTTTGTATTTTACCCTCATATCTCCACTACAAACATATTTTATTTCTGATTTACAGCAAAATCCCCTTTGTCTCAGTGCTGAGATTTAATTTAAATTATTATTTTATTATTATAAATATTATTATTATTATTTTTTAGTTAACAGCGTTACGCCCTCAGATGTGGCTGTGCTTTCCTCCATTGGACTTCACATGCACAGGTGAGCATCACAGGTCACCAGTTAGTTTCAACCATGTGATATTTGTACCACAAGTTCTAAAATTCAACAATGTAGACACATAATCAGACTGTGGTCTTTACTTTTTCTGCAGCACTGAGCTGTCTATGGTGGTATCAAGGCTCACAGGTAAAATTCAAAGTCTTAATTTGCTGTTTGTAGTGTTTACAGGACCTAAAGCCATATTTTCCTTAAATAATTTTACTTTAATTACTTAATTATTATTTTTAATTGTTTTTTAAAAAGAAGTAAATTACTTCACTCTCATTGTTTACACTGCCTTCAAACAGGCTTAATGGGAAAGCTCCAGTAACTCTGCTGGTGATAAATCAAAATGTAACTTTCACTGTTATTGGCTGACTGTCTTAATACACAGTGTAATTCATCTGAAGAGGTGATATAAGCTCTAATACCCTACTGTGTGCTATCTTTATTACACTGATATCTTAACTGACCGTGATCATTTGAAACAATGAACCCCAATACACTTGCCACACACCACCAGGCCTGTGGTCTGTTATCTTTTTGGAAAGCCATTCATGACATAAATGGTTCTGTACTTCATAGAGATAAAATACTGACTGACACAAAGCAGGATGTTCACAGTTGTTGATTTAACATTTAATTCTGATTAATAATCATAATGTAGATAGAATGTTTGTATGTAGCAATGGGAAATAAAAAAATTTCACTCTGTTTTTAAATATATTCACACACAGGCCCAAATACACACATGCACAAACAGGACCTATGCACACATGATTAATTAAAATATCATAATTGTTGCAGATACATTTTCTGTCATTTGACTACTACTATTAATGGAGCATATGCCAAAGCTCGGCTGTGGTTTCACCTACAAGCCACGTGGGAAAAGAAGCTCTGGATTTTGGTGTTAAACTTAATGTCTCTCAATCAGAGCTGATGACCCTGTTTAATCCTGGACTCGTCAGTCCTCTCTCAGATGCAACAGACTTGTATGCCCCTCAGTTTGTTCAACACAGGTACAGACAGCACTTTCTGACACATGAGAAATATTGTTACTGTCAAACCTGGCTGCTTTCAATAAATTGTTTCCTCCTTTGTAGCACACTGGTGGAGCAGGCAAAGGAAGTGTCCCTCTACCTCCAAAACAATCAGGTAGGCACTCCAGTGTCTGCACTCCCATCTTAAAGGATATTTATAAGGATAAATAATCAATAATAATCAAAAAGGGGAAAGTCCCATAAGCATAAAAAAGGCTTAACAGTGGTTGATGTTATCTGTTTTACTTCTACTACAGGCTGTTGATGTGGATAGAGATTGGAAGCTGGTACTTCTCTTTGCTCAGGTGGATCAGCTCTGTGCTTGTGAGCAGCAGCAGGTAAACAGCAATATGATTTAATATTAATCTTACAAAATTTTGTCAGGGAAAAAATGCATATATTGTGTGCTTACAGAGTTGTTTCTTTCAACGTTGTTGCCTCAAACAGAAGACACAGAGTCCAAGTTTTAAATAAAAATCTTTTCAGCATCAGACTCCAAGCTGATACAGTTTGTCCAACAGAAACTTCATCTTCAATAATGATATTATATATTTTATATCAGGTATTTAGCACATGTAGTAGTTTGATTTACAAAACGACCAACAGCTTCTAAAAGGACCACAGAGCTAAAAATGGAATATATTGGAAATAATTGATTAAACAATGCTTCCTCGTAGCTGCTAGTTTGTCTCTTATTACCTGACAATGAATCCTTTAGAAATGCAGTGTACATTTTCAACAATTCACGACAGATGAAGAAAACAAAAAAGTAATTTGACAGATTAATAAATAGGTTACTGAAGTCTCAGACTGTTGTGTTTGTGTGCCGGTGCAGTCTGTTATTAAAGCCGTGGTTGAAGAGGTGGATGATGCTCCTGCAGCTGCTGCACTCTCAGGTATTAATTCAGATTGTGTACAGTCTTTTTTCATTCAGTCGCTATTACTGCATTGCCAATGTTCATAAACTTGACATTTTGTTTCACTTAACTGTGTTGCAGTTGAAGAGGACCATCGTCAGTGTTACATTGTGGGATGGAGAGCGTGGCAGTTTCCACAACAAGTGAGTTCATATGTGATTTGATACTTATTTTTTCCTCTAAAAGTAGTAATAGTAATATACATATAACGTTTTAACAATCTGTTTTACTGACAGGATGTGTCGATGCACGGAGACAAACAACGAAGGAGAAGACAGACTTCAGAGGGCCATGTTGAGTCATGCTCTGCAGGTTCGTCCATTAGTCTTACCAGAATATCTGATCATTCAGTCCTTTGGTTGTTTTGAGCTGCTGTGAAATTTGTGAAAGAAGCGTTGGTACCATGACAGAGATGACTTCACTGTCATTGTGCAGGATGTACCTTTCATCACCGACCTTTCATCTGTCTCTGTGAGTTCACTCGCACAACTCGCATCCCTTGCATCATCTTTCACAAAGAACTTTAGTGCCTTAAAAATCAGTGATGTATAAAAGGACGTGTGTCCTTTAACTCCTGATTTATTAATTATTAAGAAACAGATCTGAACTAACAAAATGTGCCTTTTCATTTTTTATAGTGCGAATGATTCCTCGAAGAGGCATTTTTCACAGCAGGCATTTTGACTTGTCATATCAAGAAAAGCATGATTTTATCATCTAAACCCTTTTCCTACTGCGATGAGTCAACATGTTGTCTAAGAAGGGAAAAAATGCATATATTGTGTGCTTACAGAGTTGTTTCTTAAAACGTTATTGCCTCAAACAGAAGACACAGAGTCCAAGTTTTTTTTTTTTTTTATCTTTTCAGCATCAGACTCCAAGCTGATACAGTTTGTCCAACAGAAACTTCATCTTCAATAATGATATTATATATTTTATATCAGGTATTTAGCACATGTAGTAGTTTGATTTACAAAACGGCCAACAGCTTCTAAAAGGACCACAGAGCTAAAAATGGAATATATTGGAAATAATTGATTAAACAATGCTTCCTCGTAGCTGCTAGTTTGTCTCTTATTACCTGACAATGAATCCTTTAGAAATGCAGTGTACATTTTCAACAATTCACGACAGATGAAGAAAACAAAAAGTAATTTGACAGATTAATAAATAGGTTACTGAAGTCTCAGACTGTTGTGTTTGTGTGCCGGTGCAGTCTGTTATTAAAGCCGTGGTTGAAGAGGTGGATGATGCTCTGCAGCTGCTGCACTCTCAGGTATTAATTCAGATTGTGTACAGTCTTTTTCATTCAGTCGCTATTACTGCATTGCCAATGTTCATAAACTTGACATTTTGTTTCACTTAACTGTGTTGCAGTTGAAGAGGACCATCGTCAGTGTTGCATTGTGGGATGGAGAGCGTGGCAGTTTCCACAACAAGTGAGTTCATATGTGATTTGATACTTATTTTTTCCTCTAAAAGTAGTAATAGTAATATACATATAACGTTTTAACAATCTGTTTTACTGACAGGATGTGTCGATGCACGGAGACAAACAACGAAGGAGAGGACAGACTTCAGAGGGCCATGTTGAGTCATGCTCTGCAGGTTCGTCCATTAGTCTTACCAGAATATCTGATCATTCAGTCCTTTGGTTGTTTTTAGCTGCTGTGAAATTTTCTTCTCAACTCCTTTTTCACTGACTAGGAGTCTTTGGATGAGCTCATGGTAAAGAAGCGTTGGTACCATGACAGAGATGACTTCACTGTCATTGTGCAGGATGTACCTTTCATCACCGACCTTTCATCTGTCTCTGTGAGTTCACTCGCACAACTCGCATCCCTTGCATCATCTTTCACAAAGAACTTTAGTGCCTTAAAAATCAGTGATGTATAAAAGGACGTGTGTCCTTTGACTCCTGATTTATTAATTATTAAGAAACAGATCTGAACTAACAAAATGTGCCTTTTCATTTTTTATAGTGCGAAATGATTCCTCGAAGAGGCATTTTTCACAGCAGGCATTTTGACTTGTCATATCAAGAAAAGCATGATTTTATCATCTAAACCCTTTTCTTACTGCGATGAGTCAACATGTTGTCTAAGACAATAAAAAAATGTCACAAATGAAAACCAAGTAACAATTTTGTGACAGTAACAGATACACAGTCGTGGTTATCTTACTGAAGATGTACTTCATGTATCTAAAGTACAGTACGATGTTGTTGATGTTCTTTTTTTTAACAGAGTGGGAAGCATCTCTCCAAGTCAGCATCACAACAAACTGATAAACTGATGGTGCAGATGTGGACAAACCTGGTGAGGCCTAAAGCAATCTAATCAACCCCTGCTTTCTCTTTCTCATACAGACACACACACAGTGGTGGAAGAAGTATTCAGATTCTTTACTTAAGTAAAAGTACTAATACCACACTGTGAAAATTCTCAAATAGGTAAAAGTCCTGCATTCAAAACTTTACTTAAGTTAAAAGTATGTAACACATTTTACTTAAAGTATAACAAAGTAAAAGTAGTCATTCTGCAGTAAAATATTCCCTGTCAGTGTTTTACTTTTATATATGATGTTTCTAGAATAGTATTACTGCTGCATTAGTGTGTATGTTGCATTTTACTGCTGTAGATGTTTAAGCTTGTGCTAATTTTAACTCTTTTCTATGTGTTGGGTAGTCTACAGTAATGCATCATATTCTATAAGATCATTATATGTTTGTAACATTGCTTTTTAAATTGTTTATTTAGCAGAACAAATCAAATTCAAAATCCCCTAATCATAGAGATACATGGTTTTAAATAGACAGGAATGGTATGAAAAATGGTAAACTGAGAAGTAACTCCAGCTGTCAGACAAATGTAGTGCAGTAAAAAGTAGTTGCCTCTGAGATGTAGTGGAGTAAAAGTATAAAGTTGCATACAATGGGAATACTCAAGTAAAGCACAAGTACTTCAAATTTGTACAGTAGCCTACTTGAGTAAATGTAAACTGTGTAATTTCATAAAATTTGACCACTGTACGCATACACATACAGAGTCATTGTTCTCCCTGTTGCAAACATGAACAAGACAATGAGTTTTCTGTCTTTCAGCTGCAGCCCACAAGTGGCCGACATAACACAGAAGACAATGGAAAGATCATGGCATTGCCATGTCCAACTGAGGTGAGTAACTGTGCTACAAACTCACACACATGCAGTTAAATCAGCATGCTAAAATGTGCTATTAGATGCACTTTATTTATAGACAGGTTTCAGTGTGCCAAACTAATATTCTACACTGCTTTCTCAACTTACCTCTTTTATCTTATTCCTCCTCCTCTCTCCGGCTATCTACCTCCCTCCCCAAGGACCGACCCTTCTTGAGGACGGACGGAAACTCTCCTTCATATCACCACAGCGATGCCTCTCCTCTCCTCCTCCCAGTGAGTCTAGTGTGGTATTGAGCCAGAATGGAGGTTGTGGCAGCGTTGTACGCCTCCTGTTTAGTTCTGACTGTGGATTTGCTCTGTGTGACCGGTCAGTTTACAGGCACAGAGATGCCCTGTGAGGACCTCAGCCCCTCACCCTCCACACCCACCTCAGGTACAGTAAGATGGTTTACACTTACATGTTAGGCATTTATCAGGTGCTGGGGTGACTCTCAGTTGACTGGAACAAGCCAAATATTGTTTTATCATGGGGACTTATCACATTGAAATATGCAGGGAGAATGTATTTATAATTTGCATTCATGTGTCATTTTTTATAGACAGGCTTTTCATGTTGCAAAACCAGCAAAAGTCTTTCTTATTTACTTCAAATATGAAGAAAATACAAAACAAAGGTGTTACATTGACATACAATGTATCTCATGTATATATATCAATATATAAATATGTATATGCACTTTATATTGAATATTCCTTTCATTTGTCACTAATCTGTATATTTATCATTTTTAATATTGTGCCTATCTCTGTTTAAATTTTGCTTAAGTTTTGTTTAACATTGCTTCTGATAATCTACTTCTTCTTTCAATTAGTACTTTATTTTTGGATCCTACTAGAAAGTGTTTTTAGCTAGTTTTATTGCCATATTAATATGATTACACACATTATATTAGTGTGGAGGGGCTGTCTTGGATGGCATGCCTCTTCAACATTGCGTGGAAGTTTGGGACAGTGCCTAAGGAGTGGCAGACCGGGGTGGTGCAGAGGGTGTGTGACAATTACAGGGGTATCACACTTCTCAGCCTCTCTGGTAAAGTTTACTCCAAGGTGCTGGAAAGGATTGTTCGGTTGATAATCAAACCTCAGGTTGAAGAGGAACAATGCGGATTCCGTCCAGGTCGTGGAACAACGGACCAGATCTTTACTCTCACAAGAATCCTGGAGGGAGCCTGGGAGTATGCCCATCCGGTCTACATGTGTTTTGTGGATCTGGAGAAGGCGTATGACTGGATCCCTCGGGAGATACTGTGGGAGGTGCTGCGGGAGTATGGGGTGAGGGGGTCCCTTCTCAGGGCCATCCAATCTCTGTACGACCAAAGCGAGAGCTGTGTCCGGGTTCTCGGCAGTAAGTCGGACTCGTTTCAGGTGAGGGTTGGCTGTGCTTTGTCACCAATCCTGTTTATAGTATTTATGGACAGGATATCGAGGCGCAGTCGGGGTGGGGAGGGGTTGCAGTCAGGTGGGCTGGGGATCTCATCGCTGCTTTTTGCAGATGATGTGGTCCTGATGGCATCATCGGCCTGTGACCTTCAGCACTCACTGGATCGTTTCGCAGCCGAGTGTGAAGCACCTCTAAATCTGAGACATGGTTCTCAGCAGGAAACTGATGGAGTGCCTACTCCAGGTAGGGAATGAGTCCTTACCCCAAGTGAAGGAGTTCAAGTACCTTGGGGTCTTGTTCGCGAGTGAGGGGACAATGGCGCGGGAGATTGGTCGGATAATCAGCGCAGCGGGGGCGATATTACATTCAATTTATCGCACCGTTGTAATGAAAAGAGAGCTGAGCCAAAAGGCAAAGCTCTCGATCTACCGGTCAATTTTCGTTCCTACCCTCACCTATCATGGGTTATAACTGAAAGAACAAGATCCAGGGTACAAGCGGCCGAAATGGGTTTCCTCAGGAGGGTGGCTGACGTCTCCCTTAGAGATAGGGTGAGAAGCTCAGTCATCCGTGAGGAGCTCGGAGTAGAGCCGCTGCTCGTTTGCGTCGAAAGGAGCCAGTTGAGGTGGTTTGGGCATCTGGTAATGATGCCCCCTGGGCGCCTCCCTAAGGAGGTGTTCCAGGCACGTCCAGCTGGGAGGAGGCCTCGAGGAAGACCCAGGACTAGGTGGAGGGATTATATCTCCAACCTGGCCTGGGAACGCCTCAGGATCCCCCAGTCGGAGCTGGTTAATGTGGCTCGGGAAAGGGAAGTTTTGCGTCCCCTTCTGGAGCTGCTGTCCCCGCGACCTGACCCCAGATAAGCGGACGGAGATGGATTGATGGATGGAAATTATATTAGTTTTATATGTACAGTCCTTCTGAAAGTCCTGTGCTGTCTAATTCATAGAGCCATTACTGGTCTGACTGGTCTGAGATGCCTTTTTTTATTTTCCCAGTCCATGAACTTAGGCCTGGAGATATCAAAGTGGTGGCTGCTGTAGGGAGACTCTCTGACAGTGAGTAATTTTGTCATTCTTTCAAGTGGATAGAAAGTTATAACAAAATACAATATCTCGGAAGTAGGACCATGATCTACACTAAATATGCAGTATACGACCAGTAAAATACTGTATATTAGTGGCTCAAATTAGTGGATGATGTTATATTCTGAACAGTTAAGAGAAGAATTGTCCTTGGATATTAAAATTGAGTAACTCTACGTTGGATGTATTTTTACCCAAGAGGGTAAATGTCAGTTATGTGCAGTAATAAGTTAGAGTTAGATAAATATACTGTACAGATAAACAAAGGGTCTGAAAAGTGCAAAAGAACAGCTGATAGTATTACAAAGATACAACAGATGGATGTGTGATTTAATAGATGATATGTATGATTGCTAATAAACATTGAATGACCTGACATTTATTTCTGAAAAACAGAATCTGTGGATTTATCAATAATGAAAACAATCAGATTTACCTGCATAACAGTTGGCTTAAGTGCGTGAACAGTCCAAAGATCTCAAGGGCATTTATCAAATCATTATATTGGAGAAATGAAACGATGGACAAAATACAGTGGTGTACCAGTATGAAATCACACATTTTTAATATCTACATTAAAAGAAGAGACAAAAACATACTGTCCTGTTCTCTCTGTCAGGCAGGGAACGGTATCGCATCCAGCCCTAACAACGTCCTGGACGTCCTGAGTCAGTACAGAGGTTTATCCTGGAGGTAAGTCAGGACTTTCCAACATAACTATCACACTATAATATTGCAACATAATGCTTATGGTATATGTCTTGCAGTGTTGGTATAAACATGGTTCTATGACCATCATTCCTTTAGTTGGAAAGTAATTTTAAGTCATAATTTTAACACTGTATTCTGTGTTTTTTGCAGTATTGGTGGAGATGAAAACCTCACAACTGTCACCACGCTGCCCAGTGAGTCTTCCTAATGACTTGTTTCTGTTTCAGATAACATGTTAAAGTTAGTCTTTATTGCTCTGGGATTTGTATACTTATTTTCTTTGTTATAACAGACATCTTAAAACATTTTAACCACAACCTGACGGGCTACTCTGTTGGAAAGGGCGAGCAGCAAACTCCTCAGGCATTCCTTAACCAGGCTGTAGCAGGAGCTAAGAGCAAGTGAGTCCTATCAAAAGGCAACTTCAGCAGCCTCTTAGCTGTTTTTAATCATATAATACCTGTTCATGTTATAAGAATTAAGCTGACTTAACTTTAGATACATGCATCAAAGTTATTAACAAATCCATTTGACATATCATTTATTGTCAGTTGAGTAGTTCATATTTTTAGATTGCATGAAAACACATCTTCCTTGCACTATTAAATACAGCTTAGTGAAATGACTAAACTATTCTAAAAAACACACACCTTACAATCCAATGGAAGTTTATATTAGTTGAGTGAGTTAAAGTTCATATTTTTATACTTAACTTTAAATTTTACAATACCTACATATACTTTAGTTTTAACATAAACGGGAAAAGGAAAAGAAAGCCATTTGATAAAGAAGGGGAAGGGGGGAAATATACTAGACTATATTAATCTTGCCTTAAGGTCTTCTTACTACTGTAGCTTTTTCTGGACCTTGAATCAAAATTATTATTATTGTTATTATTATTATTATTATTATTATTTACTAATAGCTGAAAGAAAGTAGAATTTGTATGAATATATTTATTAAAAATAAATGTGTTTTTAACTGAGAAAAATCTTTTCATCATGATATTTCATGTTGTGCGTGTTTTAAGGGACATACCAAAACAGGTGCGAGCCCTGGTGGCAAGGATGAAGAATAACTCTGTAAGTTTATAACTTTTTATTTATTTTTTACCTATTTTTAAATTTGCTAACTCCACTATAAAATCCTCTTGCACCTGTATATTTTACATCCGCTTTGGACAATAACAATAGTGAAGACATTTCCGTTTTTATAAAAGTCCAAATTTGGCAAATCTAGGAGACACGCATGTAGAATTTGATTCTTACTTCCAAGAGATGTACTTACTCATAGACTAGGACAGAAGAATTCTCCTTTTTAATACCGCTACTGTACATACTACTCATGCTCCCTCACATTCTTCTTTCTTATACAGAGAATCAATTTTGAATTAGATTGGAAGGTGATCACCCTTTTTATTGGTGGAAATGACATATGTGACCACTGCTACAACTCTGTGAGTACTAATGTGAAGTAATAATTCATAAATCATTTCTTAGAGGGGTCAAAAGACACAACCTGAAAATGCTTTCCGTTTCTTTACAGCTCCTTTACTCTGAAGAGAATTATATTCGTAATGTTCGAGACAGCCTGGATTATCTACACAAAGAGGTAAAAAATGACAGACATGCAGCTACATTTTATTTACTTCCATAGATTGTGAGCATTATTTGAGCTTGTCTTTGTCAGATGCCACGGGCTCTAGTGAACTTAGTAGAGCCTCTCCATATTGTCCCACTGAGAGAAATGCACAGCGACACTTCACTGAAATGCCCAACTTGGCTCGTAAAGTGAGTATCACTTTTCTCTATGCCTTTTAAAATTCTCACTGAGATATTAAAAAATTCTAATACATAATCATAAACAGTGGTATAACACCTTGGTATCCCTTCTTTGCCAGGATTATGTGTCCTTGTGTTATTTTGCCATTGCCCAACTCTGAAGCTCTGCAAAAGGTGGAGGACATCAATAGAAACTATCAGGTATCAAAGACAACAAAAAAGCATAGTATGATTGTGAAACAGCCCAGTTCATCATCAGAGATTGACACATTCTCTTTCTTTCTTTAAGCGTTTACTGCATGAGCTTGTGGAGTCAGGCCGGTACGATACTCGCTCAGACTTCACTGTGGTTGTCCAGCCTTTTTTCAGAAGAATCATCGTCCCCAGACTGCCGGTCAGTAACAAAGCTCTGTCTTTCACATGTGGACTGGCTGCACTGACTTCATGAGAGTTTGGTCTATCTACTTTATCCAATACATAACCACAGATTTAGCACCAGAATAATGACAGTGCCTCTTAGGGCAGTGTTTTAGCATATAACATGTACATTAATTGTGGGCAGTTAACACTAATCAAATTTGGAATTTGTTGATATTCTGTTTTTTCCATTACTCCAATCTAAAGTCAATGTACAAAACCATTTGCTCTCTGGCTAGCTCACTTTCAATGGACATTTTGAGAAATACACTCATTTGCTTTCTTGCAGAGAATTAAATGAGAGGATTGATACTACTCAGATGTTTGTGTGATATTAAGCTACATCCAGCCACCAGTTTAGCTTAGCACAAAGATTGGAAACCAGGGGAAACAGCTAGCATGGCTCTGTCTGTACTTGTTACTGTTCTTTGTATGGATTAAATAAACAACATGTAACATGTTAATTAGTAAGTTTGCTGGTAGGCAGATTTCGTTGTCTTTGGACAGAGCCAGGCTAGCTGTTTTCCCTGTTTTCTGTATTTATGTTAAGCTAACTGGCTGCTGGTGTTAGCTTCATGTCTAACTCTCGGCAAGACAGCAAATATATTACTTCTGTATTTCCCAAAATCTTGAACTATTCCTTCAACATTATCTAGTCAATATAGTTCAATTTGAGACCCTACATTCCAAAGACAAAAACAGAGATAGCTTTTTTGGGTTTGTTTATTATTAAGAACTGGATTTTAGGACACAAGCTTCAAAAGTTGTGTAGTGGTTGCCACACAGTCCTTTTTCTCTTTTCTTCCTAATAATTAGTTACTTAATAGTTCCTTTTTTGTAGCCTGCATCATATTACATTGGCCAAACTCCTACCTAGTGCAGTCCTACATTTTACAGCTCTGATTGATAAAGAATAGTTCATACATGTAACATACCTTTTCCACAGGATGGCCGTGCAGATCGCTCCTTCTTCAGTGCTGACTGCTTCCATCTCAGCCAAAAGGCCCAGACAATGATGGCTCGCTCCCTCTGGAACAACATGGTAGGTATCTGACAGACAATGAGAAAATTATTGCACAACAAATTCAATGATAGTGATTACAAATTAGAAAAAGCTAAGACACCATTGACAGAGAGTTAGACATCTGTAGTATGAAAACGAAACTGGTCTAATAACAAGAAAACTTGATGCACAAAAGTGTAGCCTAATGTTCATATCATATTAGAGTAATAGGTCAACCATTTAATCCCCATAAGAAGTACAATTAATCAAGTAAACATATAAATAGAGTAGGCTTAGGGTTGCAAAGGGGCAGACATTTTCTGGTAAATTTCCAGAAACTTTCCATGGAAAGTTTTTAGCTGGGGAATTTTGGAAACATTCCAATTTGGAAACTTTCATGGGAATTAATGAAAATTATGGGAATTTGGATGGGATGTAGTCCTTGGGCTCAAATGCAGTACTGTCTTCAATCTGTCTTCAATCAGCTTCAATCTGCTGTAGAATGTTGGATTCTAGAAATGATCCGTGCTGTGGGTGTGGCCTCAATAGCCCTGCAGTAGGCTAAGTAGTAGCCCAAACCATTGACCTTTAGCTTAACATATAAAGGTAGCTAGCATGCTGCCTTTGATTTACTATGGTTATGGTTATATGCGTGCTAAGCTAACCATCAGCGCTGTCAATTGTTTCCAGCCTATCAAGAACAAGTGGGCTATACAATTAACACACATAGGTTAATAGCAATGGGTGATGTATTACCTGTTTGTCTGTCTGTAACTGATGTTGTGTATTGTCCCAAACAGGTCTCTCTTAAGAACGAGACCCTATGTGTCTCAATGAGATTACCTGTATAAATAATGATTAAATAAATAAATGTGATCATCATTTTTTACGTAACAGTAGGCCTATTTTAAATAAAACATGCTTAATGATACTCAGCCTCACTCTGACTCTTGTTTCCCCAGCTGGAACCTCTGGGCACTAAGACTACCATACAGAATTTTACTGTAGACCTCGACCTGAAATGTCCAACTAAGGTGAGAAAAAAAAACTCCATAAGAAATTGTGTTAAAATAAAGAGTCAGTGCTTTAAATGTTGGTTTATGTGTTTTTTTGTAAATTGTATGATAGTTCAATCCTGTGAGGAACATAATATAAATGAATTTCAAAAGCTTCTGTTATTAGAAGTCTATAATGTTTCAGCAAACAGTTTCTTAGTTTTCTTTTTGAGGCCATCATGTAATATACGTTCTGTCCTTTGCCTATAGACTTCACCATTCATCCGTACCTATAACAACAGCAATTACATATATGGTGGCCCCTCTCCAACACCTGGACCTATCACAGTAAGCCTTTACACTCTGTCTGAGAGGCTGAGAAATGACTTCTAGTACAAATAAAATATATAATGTTAATATAACTAAAGATCTGAATGAAGCTAACATTTCACAGAAACTCATAGTTTTGAAACAGAAAGATGTCACACTAATCACACAGTTTGAATAAAAATAAAATAATAAAATAAATTACTCTAGTTATGTACATCCATCTATTTTCTCAAGTCATTTTACATATTGACAATACGTTCTGATGTTTCATTCCCACCAGAACTGGGGATCTGATTTCTCCTGTGTGGACCTTGCTCCATCTGACACTGTGCCAACTTCAGGTGAGACAGACCATATCAGTCAATATGAGATTTGATGTCCTCTTTTATCTATTGTTAATATCTGAAACAAAGACAGCTATGCACACCACCAGTGACACTGGGAATGAAAGGGCTTATATCAACAGCACCGATTGTCATCTGGATTATTTCAATGTCTCATCAAGATAATTTAACGGATGCTCTATTCAAATACAAATTATACAGTGGCTGCAGAAAATAGGAGCTGGTTAGGTCCCTAATAATACATTGTATAGGGATGATGTTTGCCGTCAATCTTGATGTCAATAGGTTAAAACTTTTTTATGTCTTTTATTTGTAGTTCACAAGCTGAGACCAGCAGACATCAAGGTGGTGGCAGCACTGGGAGACTCAACAACGGTTAGTGTCATAACACAATGATATCCAGTTTATAAGTACAAGGAAGGACACATAATGTACAAACAAATGTTAGAAACTCCCACATCTTTTACCTAACTTAATCAGCAATAGACAATGAGTACTTGCCAGGTAATGATTATGTTTTTGTTTTTTTAACATAATATGGTATATGTGTCTGTGTGTGTTGACGGGAAACATTCAGCAATAAGCAGTGGTGTAGTGTAATGTATTGTAGTGGGTATACTGTACTGTATATGTATGGGCTTATATATATATATATGGGAATGGGGGATACACTTTTATGCACCAGTTTACGGTGGAAATACCTTTATTAAGCCTATGTGAAGAAGAAAAACACAGATGACATTTCAAAATATATCAAATTTATAATGGAAAGTATGTTGTTATGTGCCATTGCACATTTTTAAGTGGGTATATGGAAATCCTGGAGCTTTCTTTGTGGTTATACTGCGTATACCTGCGTATCACGTAGACTACACCACTGGCAATAAGCACACACTGTGAACCTGTTGGTATCAGGTCAGCTATTTAGTGCCATTGAACTATGAACTATGAAATTGTTATCAGCCAAATAGCTTGCACCGGTAATGATCACCCCTTTTATGTTCTGATGTTTAGGCTTTGATGTAAGACTTATCTTTGTTAGTGTCTCACTGTCGTCTGCAGCATATTATTTTAATTTTATTTTCATTTTATGTGTGTGTGTTTGTGTGTGTGTGTGTGTGTCTTCATATGTGGCTCTATGTTCACAGGCAGGCACTGGCGCTAAGGCAAAGAACCTGTTTGACCTCAATAAAGAGTATAAAGGAGTATCATGGAGGTACGACATGCCTGTAGTGTTATTGAGGTATACTTTAACCCTCACATTTTGCAAACAGGGCTGATGTTTGTTGTCTTTTTTTTGCAGCATTGGAGGGGATCAGACTCTGGAGACGGTCACAACACTACCAAGTGAGTTTATGCGTTAGTTTCTCTGAGTCACTATATCTGACAGGAATAACAATCTCTCCTGCATAATGCTGCAGAGAAGCCTTCTTTTTAGTATTGAAAATCTTTTAGACATTTTTTTAACATTAATGTGGGGCAGTTTCTAAACAATGGGCCTCATGCCAGAAATACTCGCACACACGGATTTGTTCTAAAGTGTCACATTCACCAATTTCCTCATATACAAAATTAATTTAGTCATGTACAGATAGTCTGCCTGCCTGTCTTCTCCAAACACTTTACTTGTTTGATTTAAGAAATATAATGCCTTAATGGTAATGAATTTGGAATTTAAGTAACTTCATGTCAAACCATTTCTTCTTTATGTCTGTCACACTACAGCGTTGCTCTGATGACGTTGTTGGCAGCTGTTAATTATTAATATTTTCCAATTGTTTCGGGTCCTCTAATATGATCACACACTGCTACATTTGTTCAGTTTTTGGCTGCATGACTTAAAGCTCTGCAGTGTGAAAATATTGCATTCATTCTTATGTGACATTTTTGTAAATGACGCGCTACTCCACAAATGGAGCAGAACAGGTAGCCTTATAAATCAATATGCGGACACTGATTTGTTAATGCTTATATCTCACTAATACATACCTATTCATGTTCAGGTGGCATTCATCAGGTTGAAACAAGCAGTTATTTATCATGAGTTTGTGCAGTTAAGAGGGTTTGGTCTAGGAACAGACTAGGGACACTTGTACAAGCAGAAGTTTAAGTTCAATGTCTGCTTAGACATTCCTGTGCGGGAGCTACTAAATGCAGGCTTGACTTGTAGACAGTTGAAGAGCTGTAATGTGGCAGGAGAACTTTTACTACTTTACCAGCTGCTAGAGTGACAGAAACCAGCAGTGCACTACTTCTCAGCTGGAATGTTTTTCATCTTTTTCTCCTCAGACATCTTGAAGAAGTTCAACCCCTTCATAAAGGGCTTCTCCAAAGGCCAAGGCTCCAGACAGAAGTTCTTCAACATGGCTGTACCTGGAGCTAAGACCTTGTATATGCATATTCTTTTATTTCCTCCACCTGGGTAAAGCATTTGAGCAACCCATTGTCATCACTCTAACACATATTTACTGTATTTGTTCTGTGACAGAGATATCGCATTACAAGTCCAAGCTCTCATCAAGGCCATTAAAGAAAATAAGGTAAGACTTCCCCAAAGACAAGTAATTTATTAGATGGTTCTATTGGTTTCTACGTCTTTCATGCTCACGTTCTGTACACGTTACACAGGAGGTGAATTTTGAAAAGGACTGGAAAATTGTGACAATATTTGTTGGAGGAAATGATCTTTGCAATTACTGCATAGACCAAGTAAGTGTCCTTATTAAAATGAATGTATTGTACATAAATAACTACACACTTCTGTTACTGTTGTTGTTATGGAACTGCAGTAAAAAAACATATTTTACAAATCTGCAGAATAATCTGTCACCCAAGAACTACAGCCACAATCTGATGCTCAGTTTGGACATGTTATACAAAGAGGTGAGATATTATACGCTATAAGTAATTGTCAGCTGTTGTCCTTGTGAGTAAAAGTGTGTCATGTTTTCTTATTCTTTACTCTCTGTATCTTTAGGTACCGAGGTTGTTGGTCAATGTTGTGGCAATCTTGCAGATAGATCCATTGAAATCAGTTATGAGGAACACGCTTGGCTGTTCCCTCTTGCAGAGGTTTGTTTTGCCTGTTTTTTCCTTTCTGTTTCATCATCAAACAGCAGACAGACAAAATTAGCAACTAGCTGGTGAAGAATTTAGCATCTAAAAAGCCAGATATGTATATTAGGAGACCAAAACAGAGCTAAAAGAAGAGTGAATATTGGATTTACATTTGTTGGGTGGACACAAACAAGATTCCAAATGAATGATCTTTATCTGCAGGATGTGTGATGCTCGGCAATATCAATTTAAAAGAAAATATGTCATCGCTGTTTAAAGCTTGTTTCTGCTGCCCCCAAGTGGTAAAAAAAGAAATCAGTAAATACAAGTTTAAGCCTCCAGCAATTAAGATTGGTTGTTCCAGTGGTGTAATTTCTTTTTTTATTTAATCTAGTTAGGACAAATGTTATTCATTAAGCATCCGAGAAAGATCAAGATTTTCTCAAGCAGATGTTAGTTTTAAAAGAGACAGACTTTCCAAATTAGAAAAAGTGGATTTGACTATCAGCAATATTTGTGTTGATCTATTTATATGTTCACATCTCTCACTCTAAAGTATCATTATTTTGTAATTAACACTATGTCATAGTCTCAATATTTGTCATTTCGACTGAAGCTACTACAAAAGCTTTAGTGGACATAAAGCAGCGGTTCCTGGGAACACTTGAAATGTTGCAAATACCTCTGGTTCAGTTGGTTTGATGCATTGACAATTACTTCTAACAGTCTTAACTACTGTTAACCTCTACAACTATTTATTTTTACAAGATCAGTCAATAATTTAAATTCGGAATTCAACGATATTGGTATGGAAAAGTCTTTGCACTGATTTTTTTATTTAGGGTCAACTCCTTCCCTTATCTCAGCAAAAGGAGAATAAACAGTAATCTATTTTTCACAGGACCAGCTGTCCCTGTGTTATCAATTCAGCTGTAAACTCCCCAGAGCTTGAAGAGATAAAACAAATCAATCGCGAGTATCAGGTAAAAGCTAAGAGCTCTTTCAACCATATAAATTATTTTCTAAATTGGGTTCCCTTTATCATTTCTCCAATTTTCTTCTTTTTTTCCCCAGGCTGAGATCGAGCATCTTATTTCTGGAAATCGCTATGAGGGAAAAGAAGACTTTGCTGTTGTCCTTCAACCCTTTTTACACAATTCCTTTATCCCTTATATTGGAGTAAGTTACAGAGACATACAAATGTATCCAAACAAGCACCCATACACAAATAATGTAACATACCCATGCTAAAAATCTACTCTTTTCACCAGGAGGGTGAGGTTGACTCGAGTTTCTTCTCTGTGGACTGTTTCCATATCAGTGAGCGAGCTCATGCTGAGATGGCCATTGCCTTGTGGAATAACATGGTGAGCATTGACCAAACTGCAGCACAATGACCAGTGCCTCCAAGTGCATTTTTTATGGTTTCACAGTTATATCTTTCTGTCTTAACAGTTGGAGCCCGTAGGCAGAAAAGCAGAACTACAACAACTTCACATATGACCGCTCAAAGATCCACTGTCCCTCTGAGGTATGTGTGGACATTTTTAGAGTCTGGAGGGAAATCCCACTGCTCACAAATTATTATTGTATCACCTAACTATTGGTTTATTTCATGTCTGATTTATTTAATATTGAACACTTTTGGTCTCCATATTACTTTACTCATTAACCCATAATCTTTGAAGTTCTTCATTTCTTAAAGTTCTTCACTGAACCATGTTATGTTTCCTATAGGCCAATCCCTTCATCTTCACTAAGATCAACAGCCTACCAAGTCCACCAGTGACCACCACCAGTCCTGCACCAATCATCCCTGTGCCAACGTGTCCCTCCTCCATGCCTGGTGGTGGATGCCAGTGATTGTGGGAATTGTCAGTTTACTGGCTGGCATTGTTTTTGCCTGGCTAATTCTCTCCAGCTGTCAGCGACGGAAAAACAAAGTGGAGAAAGCAGTAGAAATGAAAGGAACTGCTTTTTAATGCAGTTTATGTTATGAAAGCTGTATTTATTGTCAACAGTATATTTAAGCTTAAAGCTGCATTAAGCATTTTTTTTTACCTCTAGAGGGCAGCGAGTGGACTCCAGAAGAAACATCCAGCAGAAACAGCAGCAATGATATGTCATTACAGTCCTCTTTCTTGCTATCGGTTGACTTAAAGTCCACTATTCAGATGCATTGTAGCCCTGGTTTGGTCTACCAATTCCTGCATCTTTGTTGTTTACCTGGTTGTTTGACGTTGTTCAAAAGCTGTTTACGTTATCTCTCTGTTGTTTCACTTGAGGCAAGTATTGAACAGACAGCTTGTCTGAAGTTGTGGATGTGAGCTATTACATTACATGTCATTTAGCTGACGCTTTTATCCAAAGCGACTTACAATTGCTATATATGTCAGAGGTCGCACACCTCTGGAGCAACTAGGGGTTAAGTGTCTTGCTCAGGGACACATTGGTTGATGTATCGCAATATATATTGTAATATATGTAATATGTAATAATGTAGCTATTGAAATTCGACTATTGTAAAAATCATCTAGAAAGCTGCAGAGCTGCAGACTGGGGTTAGAGTGGCAGTACCAGCAGCCTGTTCACATTATAGAAACTAATGTGATTATAATGTTAGTAACAAAATATCAACAAGTATATACAACATTTATAATTTTTGAACTGCACAGAGTTTGTTAAATCCAGAATTTGTATTAATTTCTCTTCTCATTTTTATTTATTGATGAAATAAAATTGCAACAATATTTGAGCCATTGTTGATTGAGTGTCTACCCACTGATGTGACTTTTTTAGCCATGCTAGCAGGGTGGCTCTAGGGATTTAGTCCAGACTAAAATATCTCCGTAAGTGATGGATTTGACATGCGTAGTTCCCACATTTATTATGACATACTATATTATGACTTTTTATAACATACTATAGTATGACGTTTAAAGGGGTGATAGAATGCAAAAGCGATTTTCCCTTGTCATAGTTGAAAAACGACAGTTTGGAGGGTAAATAGGACATACATAGAACCTCAAAATCCCATTGACACCTCTTTCCTCTGCAAATCTCACAATTTGAAACTGCTGCTGAAAATGGGCGAATCTCAACAAAGCTGGAAGCTGACGTCAACTATGTGGCTGTCCCCTATTTGGCTCTAGTCTCTAGTCTTTGTCACGCCCCAACATTTACATAGGCTACACCATTGACCTGAGGTCAGCGTAGTCTTCTGAATCTAGGTCAGGCAGATCTCAGAAACGTTAAACATTGTTCGTCTGCTATTTAATTACTAAATTCACTTCTGAGACTTTTTTATGCAAGAAATCAACTATGTAGAGGTCAAATATGGGCCGTTTTACGAAAATTGATGGCTAATTGCAAATTTTGTCCGACTGAGTGTTGGAGTTCAGCAGGAGCGCAGCAGGCTAACGTGATAGCGGCCGGTGCTGCCTCGCTGCCCAGTGTGTCCTCCTTCACAGACCCCGGCCCGCTGTGAGCTAGATGGAGCTCCGTTACGGCCGACAAAAGTGTTAGCTAAGCTTTGTAAGACCTTAGGGTAGCTGTGATATACATGCCGTGATGAAATTCAAAGTGTAATATACTATAGTTATGCCGAAAGTGTAGCTAGCTAGTTAGCCGCGATCTTTACCCATAGGATTGAAGGGACACTAGCAGTTAATGAAACCCCTCACATTCACAAAGATGCATTGAATTGAAATCGGACACAAGTGTTAGCTTTGTAAGACCTTAGGGTAGCTGTAATATAAGTGGCGTGATGAAATTCAAAGTGTAAATATCTTATAGTTATGCCGAAAATGTAGCTAGCTAGCTAGCCGCGATCTTTACCCATAGGATTGAAGGGACACTAGCAGCAAACGAAACCCCTCACATTCACAAAAATGCATTAAATTGAAATCAGACACAAGTGTTAGCTTTGTAAGACCTTAGGGTAGCTGTAATATAAGTGGCGTGACAAAATTCAAACTGTAAATATACGCGCGCAGCTCTCCGTTTTTATGACCCACTATACTATGACTTTTTTTATAATTTTTTATGACATACTATACTCACTTTTTTCGACATACTGTACTATGACTTATTTGTGACTTTTTTCAACATACTATACTGACTTTCTTTTCGACATACCATACTATGACTTTTTTACTTTAATGACTTTTTTCGACATACAATACTTTTTCATGGCTTTTATTACATATTATACTTACTTTTTTTTTAAGTAGACTTATTTTCAACATACTATACTATGACTTTTTATGACCTTTTTCGACATACTATACTATGACTTTTTTATGACATACTACTATACTATGAATTTTTATGACATTTAATGACATACTATACTATGACTTTTTTGACTTTTCATGACATACTATGACTTTTTATGACTTCTTTCGACATACTATATGACTTATTTGACTTTTTTTACTATGACTTTTTACGATTTTTTTTTCCGACATACTACACTATGACTTTTTTTATATGCTATATTATGACTTTTTTTGACAGACTATACTATGATTATTTTTTTTTACTTTTTTCCACATACCAGACTATGACGTTTTTTAGGACTTTTTTCCGACATACTACACTGACTTTCTTTGCGACATACCATGCTATGACTTATTTGTGACTTTTTTTTCGACATACAATGACTTTATTTTGAGATAATATACTATGACTTTTTTTGACATACTATTACATTTTTATTTTTTTCAGCATACTATGTCTTTTTATGACTTATACAATAACTCATCAATCAATCAATCAATTTTATTCATCACATATACAAATCCAGTAAAATCTTCCCATTATCCCATCAGCTTCTTCAACTTGTGCATGATTCATCATAAATCAGAATGTGGGCATCAGATTGACACACAAAAAGTTTCCCAGTTGAATGGCACTGACACTCCAGGATCCAGCCAAGTCTCAATGAAAGGAGTCCACAGCACTCAAAATCATGTTGGAAACTGAAGGAGGCCACCAAGCTCACCGTCCGATGCCTGCACACTGGCTAGCAGAATGAAAGTCGGCAGGAGACTTTCAATTTGATTTCTGGATTCAGATGCCACACGCCATGCCTGTCCAACATCAACTACATAAAGCACAACTAATATTTGTAAAATAGACAATTCAACATAACTTTTGCAGTGCTGACGGAGTGGTGACTGATGTGTTTAAGTTTTGCTGTTTGTTGGTTGGTGTAGCCTTTACTCTTTCCAGGTTACATGGTAGAGATGTCATAGCCCAGTTTGGCGACATCTAGAAGGTGTTTCATGATGCATTTTCTTCAAATGTTTTACATGTTATACATTGTATGTGCACTTTTAGTCAAATGAATTGTCGATAGTATTATTTCATTATGTTGGCAATTCTGTAAACTCGCCATTTGTTTCCTGTCTGTCGATTTTCCTCAGTTTCTCTTCCTGAGGTTTCTTCCATGTTTCCCTATTAAAGTTTATTTCTGAGTTTTTCCTTAATTGTAGGAGTTCTGAAATAGTCATAGTATAGTATGTCGAAAGAAGTCATAGTACAGTATGTCGAAAAAAGTAATAGTATAGTATGTCGAAAAAAAAGTAAAAAGAGTCATAGTATAGTATGATTAAATGAAGTCAAAAAAACTCATAGTAAAGTATGTCGACAAAAAGTCACAATGAATTCATAGTATAGTATGTCGAAAAAAGTTATAGCACAGTATGTCAAAAAAGCCCTAAAAACGTCAGAATATAGTATATAGAAAAAAGTCAAATAATTCATAGTATAGTATGTCGAAAAAAGTCATAGTATAGTATGTTAAAAAGAGTCAAATTATATGTTGAAAAAAGTCAAAAAATTCATAGACTAGTATGTCCAAAAAGTCGTATAGTATGTAGAAAAGAGTCAGTATAGTATGTCGGAAAAAAGTCAAAAACATCATAGTATAGTATGTTGAAACATATCAAAAAGTCATAGTATAGTACGTCGAAGGAAGTCAATATAGCATACGAAAAAAGTCTTAGTAAAGTATGTTGAAGGAAGTCATAATATAGTATATCGAAAAAGTCATAAAAAAAGTCATACAATAGTATGTCGAAAAAAGTCAAAGTCAAAAGTAATAGTATAGTACGTAAAAAGGTCACCAATAAGTCATAGTACAGTATGTCAGAAAAAGTCAAAAAAAGTCATAGTATAGTATGTTGAAAAATATCAAAAAGTCATAGTATAGTATAATGAAAGAAAGTCACAAAAAAGTCATAGTATGTCAAAGGAAGTCATAATATAACATATCGAAAAAAGTCACATAAAAAAGTCATAGTATAGTATGTTGAAAAAAGTCATAGTATAGTATGTTAAAAAAATATCAAAAAGTCATAGCATAGTTTGTCGAAAAAAGTCATAGAAAAGTATGTCGAAAAAAGTCCCATAAAAAAGTCATAATATAGTATGTCGAAAAAACTAATAATATATCGAAAAAAGTCAAAAAAGTCATAGTATGACGAAAAAAGTAAAAAACGTCATAGTATAGTATGTTAAAAAAATATCAAAAAGTCATAAAAAGTCATAGTATAGTATGTCAAAGGAAGTCATAATATAGTATGTCGAAAAAAGTCCCATAAAAAAGTCATAATATAGTATGTCGAAAAAACTAATAATATATCGAAAAAAGTCAAAAAAGTCATAGTATAGTATGTTAAAAAATATAAAAAAGTCATAGTATAGTATGTCGAAGGAAGTCAATATAGCATACGAAAAAAGTCTTAGTAAAGTATGTTGAAGGAAGTCATAATATAGTATATCGAAAAAGTCATAAAAAAAAGTCATACAATAGTATGTCGAAAAAAGTCATAATGTAGGATATCAAAAAAAGCCATAAATAGTCATAGTATAGTACGTAAAAAAGTCACCAATAAGTCATAGTACAGTATGTCAGAAAAAGTCAAAAAAGTCATAGTATAGTATGTTGAAAAATATCAAAAAGTCATAGTATAGTATAATGAAAGAAAGTCACAAAAAAGTCATAGTATGTCAAAGGAAGTCATAATATAGCATATCGAAAAAGGTCACATAAAAAAGTCATAGTATAGTATGTCGAAAAAAGTCATAGTATAGCATGTTAAAAAATATCAAAAGTCATAGCATAGTTTGTCGAAAAAAGTCATAGAATAGTATGTCGAAAAAAGTCCCATAAAAAAGTCAAAGTACAGCATGTCGAAAAAAGTCATAGCATATCGAAACAAGTAAAAAAAGTCATAGTATAGTATGTCAAAGGAAGTCATAATATAGTATGTGGAAAAAAGTCACATAAAAAAGTCATAGTATAGTATGTCGAAAAAACTCATAATATATCGAAAAAAGTCAAAAAAGTCATAGTATAGTATGTTAAAAAATATAAAAAGGTCATAGTATAGTATGTCGAAAAAAGTCAGGATAGTATGTTGAAAAAAGTCCCATAATAAAGTCAAAGTACAGTATGTCGGAAAAAGTCAAAAAAGTCATAGTATAGTATGTTGAAAAATATCAAAAAAGTCATAGTATAGTATATTGAAAAAAATCACATAAAAAAAGTCATAGTATAGTATGTGGAAAAAAGTCACATAAAAAAGTCATAGTATAGTATGTCGAAGGAAGTCATAATATAGTATATTGAAAAAAAGTCACATAAGAAAGTCATATTACAGCATGTTGAAAAAAGTAATAAAAAGGTCATAGTATAGTATGTCGAAAAAAGTAAGAAACGTCATAGTATAGTATGTTGAAAAATATCAAAAAAGGTCACAGTAAGAGAACAAGATCCAGAGTATAGCGATGCCTAAAATAGGGTTTCATCAGGAGGGTAGCTAAAGTCATGATCGAATAGGTGATAGTATAGTTATCGCGAGGAGTCTAGGGATAGGGAGACGCTGTCATTACGTCGAAAAAAGCCAGTCATAAGATAGTTCAGACATCTGGTAAAGATGTCTCTGGGCACCTCCCAATAGGAGAGTTCCATAGCACGATCCAGCTCGGAGGAAAGTCTGAGGATAGACATGCAGACTAGGTCAGAGTATATATATCATCCAACCTGGCCTAGATGCATATAGGATCCCATAAAAAGGAGTCTAGTTATATGTATGTCGGGAAAAGTCAGGAAACATTTATAGCATGGTCATGTTGGAGCTACTACCCCACGTAGACCCGATACCGGATAAGCGGACAAAGATGGATGGATGGATGGATACAGTATGTCAGAAAAAGTCAAAAAAGTCAGAGTATAGTATGTTGAAAAATATCGAAAAGTCATAATATATTATGTCAAAAAAGTCATACTATAGTATGTTAAAAAATATCAAAACGTCATAGCATAGTATGTCAAAAAAAGTCCCATAAAAAAGTCAAAATAGAGCATATCGAAACAAGTCAAAAGATTCATTGTATAGTATAAAAATGCATAGTATAGTATGTCAAAAAAGTCGTAGTATACTATGTGTAAAAGAAAGTCAGTATAGTATGTCGGAAAAAGTCAAAAAAGTCATAGTCTGGTATGTCGAAAAAAGTCCCATAAAAAAGTCATAGTATAGTATGTCGAAAAAACCATGAAAAGTCATAGTATAGTATGTTGAAAAATATCAAAAAGTCATAGTATAGTATGTTGAAAAAAGTCATAGTATATAGTATGTCGAAAAAAGTCCCATAAAAAAGTCATTGTATAGTATATCGCAAAAAAGGCACAAAATATGAAAAAGTCATAGTATAGTATGTCAAAAAAAGTCATAGTATAGTATGATGAAAAAAGTCATAGTATAGTATGATGAAAAAAGTCAAAAAAAGGTCAGAGTTATAGTATGTCAAAAAAAGCCATAACAAATTCATAATATAGTGCGTCGAAAAAAGTCACATAAAAAACTCATAGTATATTATGTCGAAAAAAAGTCATAATATAGCATATCAAAAAAATAAAAAAATTCATAGTATGGTAGGTCGAAAAAAGTAAAAAAAGTCATAGTAGTCTATGTTGAAAAATATCAAAGATTCATAGTATAGCATGTCGAAAAAAGCCATAAAAATTAATAATATAGTACATAAAAAAAAAGTCAAAAGATTCAAAGTATAGTATGTTGAAAAAGTCACAAAACATTTATAGTATAGTATGTTGAAAAAGTCATAGTATACTATGTCGAAAAAAGCCAGAAAAAGTCATAGTATAGTATGTCGAAAAAAGTCTTTGTATAGTACTTCAAAAAAAAGGCACAAAATATAAAAAGACATAGCATAGTATGTCGAAAAAAGACATAAGAATTCATAGTATAATATGTCAAAAAAGTCGTAGTATAGTATGTAGAAAAGGAAGTCAGTATAGTATGTCGGAAAAAAGTCATAAAAATTCATAGTATAGTATGTCAAAGAAGTCGTAGTATAGTATGTAGAAAAGAAGGTCAGTATAGTATGTTGAAAAAAGTCATAAAAAAAGCATAGTCTGGTATGTCAGAAAAAGTAAAAAAAAGTCATATTATAGCATGTCGAAAAAAGTCATAGTATAGTATGTAAAAAAAAGTCATAGTATGTTGGAAAAAGTAAAAAAATTCATAGTATAGTATGTTGAAAAATATCAAAAAGTCATAGCATATTATGTCGAAAAAAGTAAAAAAAAGTCATAGTATATTATGTTGAAAAATATCAAAAAGTCATAGTATAGTATGTCAAAAAAAGCCATAAAATATTTCATAAAAAAGCCATAATATAATATGTCGAAAAAAAGTAAAAAAATTCATAGTATGGTAGGTCAAAAAAGTAAAAAAAAGTCATAGTAGTGTATGTTGAAAAACATCATAGTATAGCATGTCGAAAAAAGCCATAAAAAGTCATAGTATAGTATGTCAAAAAAAGTCATAAAAAGTCATAGTATAGTATGTCAAAAAAAGTCACAAATAAGTCATAGTATAGTATGTCAAAAAAAGCCATAAAAAGTCATAGTATAGTATGTCGAAAAAAAGTCTCTGTATAGTATTTCAAAAAAAGGCACAAAATATAAAAAGACATAGTATAGTATGTCGAAAAAAGTCATAAAAATTCATAGTATAGTATGTCAAAGAAGTCATAGTATAGTATGTAGAAAAGAAAGTCAGTATAGTATGTTGGAAAAAAGTCATAAAAAATTCATAGTCTGGTATGTCGGAAAAAGTCAAAAAAATTCATAGTCTGGTATGTCGGAAAAAGTAAAAAAATTCATAGTATGGTAGGTCGAAAAAAGTAAAAAAAGTCATAGTAGTCTATGTTGAAAAATATCAAAGATTCATAGTATAGCATGTCGAAAAAAGCCATAAAAATTAATAATATAGTACATAAAAAAAAGTCAAAAGATTCAAAGTATAGTATGTTGAAAAAGTCACAAAACATTTATAGTATAGTATGTTGAAAAAGTCATAGTATACTATGTCGAAAAAAGCCAGAAAAAGTCATAGTATAGTATGTCGAAAAAAGTCTTTGTATAGTACTTCAAAAAAAAGGCACAAAATATAAAAAGACATAGCATAGCATGTCGAAAAAAGACATAAGAATTCATAGTATAGTATGTCAAAAAAGTCGTAGTATAGTATGTAGAAAAGGAAGTCAGTATAGTATGTCGGAAAAAAGTCATAAAAATTCATAGTATAGTATGTCAAAGAAGTCGTAGTATAGTATGTAGAAAAGAAGGTCAGTATAGTATGTTTGGAAAAAAGTCATAAAAAAAGCATAGTCTGGTATGTCAGAAAAAGTAAAAAAAAGTCATATTATAGCATGTCGAAAAAAGTCATAGTATAGTATGTAAAAAAAAGTCATAGTATGTTGGAAAAAGTAAAAAAAGTCATAGTATATTATGTTGAAAAATATCAAAAAGTCATAGTATGGTATTATGTCAAAAAAGTAAAAAAAGTCATAGTAGTGTATGTTGAAAAACATCATAGTATAGTATGTCAAAAAAAGCCATAAAATATTTCATAAAAAAGCCATAATATAATATGTCGAAAAAAAGTAAAAAAATTCATAGTATGGTAGGTCAAAAAAGTAAAAAAAGTCATAGTAGTGTATGTTGAAAAACGTCATAGATAGTCATAGTAAAAAAAGCCATAAAAAAATCATAATATAGTATATCGAAAAAAAGTCAAAAGATTCATAGTAAAGTATGTCGAAAAAAGTCATAAAAAGTCATAGTATAGTATGTCAAAAAAAGTCACAAATAAGTCATAGTATAGTATGTCGAAAAAAGCCATAAATAGTCATAGTATAGTATGTAAAAAAAGTCACCAATAAGTCATAGTATAGTAAAAAAAAGCCATAAAAAGTCATAGTATAGTATGTCGAAAAAAAGTCTCTGTATAGTATTTCAAAAAAAGGCACAAAATATAAAAAGACATAGTATAGTATGTCGAAAAAAAGTCATAAAAATTCATAGTATAGTATGTCAAAGAAGTCATAGTATAGTATGTTGGAAAAAAGTCATAAAAAATTCATAGTCTGGTATGTCGGAAAAAAGTCATAAAAAAAGTCATATTACAGTATGTCGAAAAAAGTCATAAAAAGTCATAGTATAGTATGTTAAAAAAAGTCTTTGTATAGTATTTCAAAAAAAGGCACAAAATATAAAAAGACATAGTATAGTATGTCGAAAAAAGACATAAGAATTCATAGTATAGTATGTCAAAAAAGTCGTAGTATAGTATGTAGAAAAGGAAGTCAGTATAGTATATCGGAAAAAAGTCATAAAAAATTCATAGTCTGGTATGTCAGAAAAAGTAAAAAAAAGTCATAGTATAGTATGTCGAAAAAAGTCATAGTATGTTGGAAAAAGTCAAAAAATTCATAGTATAGTATGTTGAAAAATATCAAAAAGTCATAGTATATTATGTCAAAAAAAGCCATACAAAATTTCATAAAAAAGCCATAATATAGTATTTCGAAAAAAGTCACATAAAAAACTCATAGTATAGTATGTCGAAAAAAAGTAAAAAAAATTCATAGTATGGCAGGTCGAAAAAGTAAAAAAAGTCATAGTAAAAAAGCCATAAAAAAATCATAATATAGTATATCGAAAAAAAAAGTCAAAAGATTCATAGTAAAGTATGTTGAAAAAAGTCCCATAAAAAAGTCATTTTATGGTATATCATCAACAATCGACATTCATCAACATATGTTGAAAAATGTCACATAAAAAAATTCATAGTATAGTATGTTGAAAAAAATCATAGTATAGTATGTCTATAAAAAAAACTTATAATATAGTATATCGAAAAAATTCATAGTATAGTATGTTGAAAAAAAGCCATAAAAAGTCATAGTATAGTATGTTAAAAAAAGTCTTTGTATAGTATTTCAAAAAAAGGCACAAAATATAAAAAGACATAGTATAGTATGTCGAAAAAAGACATAAGAATTCATAGTATAGTATGTCAAAAAAGTCGTAGTATAGTATGTAGAAAAGGAAGTCAGTATAGTATATCGGAAAAAAGTCATAAAAAATTCATAGTCTGGTATGTCAGAAAAAGTCATAAGAATTCATAGTATAGTATGTCAAAGAAGTCAGTAGTATAGTATGTAGAAAAGGAAGTCAGTATAGTATATCGGAAAAAAGTCATAAAAAATTCATAGTCTGGTATGTCAGAAAAAGTAAAAAAAAGTCATATTACAGCATGTAAAAAAAAGTCATAGTATGTTGGAAAAAGTCAAAAAAGTCATAGTATAGTATGTTGAAAAATATCAAAAAGTCATAACATATTATGTCAAAAAAAGCCATACAAAATTTCATAAAAAAGCCATAATATAGTATGTCGAAAAAAAGTAAAAAAATTCATAGTATGGTAGGTCGAAAAAGTAAAAAAAGTCATAGTAGTGTATGTTGAAAAACGTCATAGTATAGCATGTCAAAAAAAGCCATAAAAAAATATATAGTATATTGAAAAAAAAGTCAGAAGATTCATAGTAAAGTATGTTGAAAAAAGTCAGAAAAATTCATTGTATAGTATGTCAAAAAAGTCCCGTAAAAAAGTCATTTTATGGTATATCATCAACAATCGACATTCATCAACATATGTTGAATAATGTCACATAAAAAAATTCATAGTATAGTATGTTGAAAAAAATCATAGTGTCTATAAAAAAAACTTATAATATAGTATATCGAAAAAATTCATAGCATAGTATGTTGAAAAAAAGTCACAAAAAAGTCATAGCATAGTATGTTGAAACAAGTCATAAAAAGTCATAGTATAGTTTGTCAAAAAAAATGTCATAATATAGTATATGGAAAAAAGTCACAAATAATTCATAGTATAGTATGTTGAAATAAGTAAAACAAAAGTCATAGCATAGTGTCGAAAAAAGTTTAAAAAAAGTCATAGTATTATAGTACGTCAAAATAAAATGCAGGGGGGACAGGCGGAAGCAGTTCAAGGTTATATCAAATCATTTATTGTCAAACCAAAGAACATAAACAACTGAAAGAGATCTCCAGAAAAACTGAAGTTGAATAGTAATCAAAAAAGTAAACTAAAGAGCCGTTTTTTTGTTTGTTTTGGCTTTTGTTTTATTAGATAGACAGGAAAGGGGGGAGAGAGAGGGGGAACAAAGCATAAGGCCACAGGTCGGATTTGAACCTGGGCCACTGCCAAGGTCTTAGCCTCAGATCTGTAAAATATATAATACATCCAGTTTAAGTTTGCTCTTGGTTCACTAGATAGATAGATAGATAGATAGATAGATAGATAGATAGATAGCAAGTCACTGACCTGACTTTGGTATGCGATCAGATAGATATCACTGGGTTGGACATCCACATGCTGGAGAGCATCTAGGTCTTTGGGATTCAACTCCTTCTGTACCACGTTTCTTCCTTTGTGTCTGAACAGTTAAGGGCTTATTAGGTCCAACATTCCATTAAGGTTTAAAGGTGCACTATGAGTTCCTGCATGGTTTCAGCGCGATTTCATTTTTGTCTCAAATCGTAAGCATCTCTCCTTGATCCGCTAGCTGCCTGCCCCCTGAATACACTGTGAAAAAGCCCGGTCTTGGGAGACAACACAGGGGTCGTGAACGTCAAACAAACACTAGGGGCACAGGCTGTGCACCAAAATACAACAAACCACGTTCCAGTCAATCACCGACAAGATGGTTGACTTGTTGATTGAGTAGCGTGAGTTCCATCTGAGAGTAGCTGCTGGATAGCTGGATGGCGCCGTGAACTACGACTCAATTTGATATATATTTTGGAAAATGGCTGAGGCACGACCAAAGAAAAGACGCCCGGAGGAATATATGGCGAGAAGAAGAGAGATTGACAAGGAGCGAACAAAGACCCGGATTTACATTGGGGAATCGATCCAAAGATGGCAAGAACTCCGCCAGCAGAAGGGCTTCCAGTCCGATGCACAGGTGGCTAAGTTCTTACTGGGCAGGTAGGTAAAGTCAAGACTGGTTGATTGTTTCTACAACGTTGACATGTTTTGGTTTGTTGTGCACAACCCCTATACTAATTTACGGGTATATTGAATGGAAACCTGACTATAATTCAATATTCCAACACAACTTTGAGTCTGTTATTAGCCACTGCGTGTTTTAGTATAATTTTACATTTTCCTTTTTTTCGTAATCATTATTTAATTACTGTCGTTTGTTGGTACATTAAACTTCGATCACTGCTGGTAACATGGCTGGGAAGGCTGAACCGAGCCTACAAGTCAGTATTCAGGGACACATTACCCAGAGAGCCTACCACCACTGTGAGAGTATCAGAAACATGGCGGAAAGCGAGTTGAACGTTGACAGCCTCATCTCTCGACTACTGGAAGGTAGGGTAACATTGCGATAATTTGTCAAGAAATGACGCTCTTGTTTGTAACCAGTAACTTCACGATATGTTTAAAAAACATTTTAGCATTTTGCGTTCTTAGCTATCAGTATTGTTCACCACCAATCCGTAAGCTAACGTTAACCGTTTCGTTAAAAGCTCTCTGCTCCAGAAGTAATATAGCTAGACGTTAGCACTTGTTATTGTGATGGCACAGGCCCCTGTGCCTGTAGCTACCTATTCGTTAATGTTGGATTGTTAGTTAACGTTAGTCCTGGCACTGTGCGTTAAAAGGGATAGTGGCGTAAAAATTAGCCAGATAGAGAGCTAGCTATGTTAACTGGTGATATAACTTAACGGTAACGTTATAACAGCTCAACTAGCTAGCTGTGTGGCAGTCCGGGCAGGTTAGAGTTTTTCATTAAAGACAGAATGCAATGGAACGAGAAAGAACCGTGGAATTATGTGGTTGCTAAGTAATATTAACTGTTATCGTTGGCAAGGCAGGTAGCTAGCAACTCGGCTACCACTTAATACATCCATGGCTACCACCCGGACACGCCCCCCTTACATAGGAAACACTAAAGCCTGCATAACTTATTTAGGCTAACGTTACATATCTGGCGAATTTCTTGGACTAACATACCGTTTTGGCCAATTAAAAAAGAGTGCCATTTGAGTAAAGAGTGTTTAACTCAAATGGCACGTGTGTCATGTTTGGACTAGTAATATAGGATATACCGGAGATTTGCTGATTCTGATAATAACAGATGTAAAACAAAACGATTTATGAAAATACGACCACATATTTTTTTTAATTTATTTTTTTTTATAACGAATTCCAGTTGTACTGCAAATGTAATAATTTCAAAACTGCAAAAGAACTGTTGAGATGTGTAAAACTTTAATTTAAAATGGAAAACCAATGTATTTTAAATATTTATTATGTACTATTTTATCTGTATTTATGATTATTATTCATATTAGTCTAAGCATTTAATAGTTTTCTTTGATCGTGTTTGTGTGTGTGTGTATATATATATACATACATACATGCATAATACTATTATTATTATTATTGCTATTGCATTACTAGATACTTTAGCCATTAACATGCAGTTATAGCAGATAGGACATTGCTAAACAAGCATGTTGTTTATTCTTGATACATGAAGCTGCCCTCTAGACCTTTTGCCCTGCTTGGACCACACCGCCCTAACTCACTAACTTACAGCTGAGCCAACAAGCTGTTCATTCCTGTACTTGCCCTTTTATAACAACCTGTGTTGACTGGAGTAAATTGCATGTCTGGCCAGTAGCAAAGCAAATGCAATGGTCAGCTCTCTTTAATGGCACACTGTGCATGCAAATGTAAACAAAAGGGTAGCTTACCCCACTGCTGAAAGGTAAAAACACATGATTGAAACATGCTATCACTCGCAAAGTAATTGGTAGGCATTTTATTACAAGGACTAACAATAGACAGTAAAAACTAAATCTAAGTATTGTTATTTGTTAACATCACTAACGGTCTAATACTTACTCACTCCTGTTTAAGGATTAGCCCATGCTAACCTCTTTGTACTTTTGACTTGCAGTGCGAGGATGTCGTCCAGGGAAGGTCGTACAGATGACAGAGGCTGAGGTGCGGGGGCTCTGCATCAAGTCCAGAGAGATTTTCCTCAGTCAGCCAATCCTGCTAGAACTGGAGGCTCCACTCAAAATCTGTGGTGAGAACAGCACCTATAAACAGCCACCCCTAATTTTTTAGTTTTAGTTAGTTTACAAATATATTCTTGTGCAAAGTGATGAGAAAAAACATTGTGTGTGTGTGTGTGTATATATATATATATATATATATATATATATATATATATATATATATATATATATATATATATATATATATATATATATATATGTATATATGTATGTATATGTGTTTATGTGATTAGAATGTATGTGTGTGTAATCTGTGTGGCTACACAGAAAAAAATGCTCTGTGTTGTCAGCATTTCTTTAAATTAGGGCTGTCAAACGATTAAATTTTCTTAATCGCGATTAATCGTTGAATTTCTGTAGTTAATCGCGATTAATCGCATGTTTTATCACATGATTAAAATTCTATTATTTTGCATGTCAGAACTATTTTTAAGTACATATTAACAATGGAAAGTCATTCATACCAGTGTATCTTGATTGGGAATCAAATGAATGCAAAGAAAGTGACTTTATGAACTTGATTTTAAGATTTGTATTTGTTTATTATATATTTAATCTAGTCACACATTTGAATTTAACAACAACTTTGAATGCACCACCAGTTTCATTGAACGCACCGTCTGTGTTTTTCCGACAACAGCAGCTGCAGATTGTTACATCCCGGTGTCGGAATCCTCTACAGTGAAATACAGACACACTTTACACCGTTTAGCGTTAGCTGTCAGCATTGTAACCGTGTTTAATCCAGCTACTAGCTAGCGGTAGGCTAACGTTAGCTGCTGTCGAGTATAGTGTTAACTAACATCACGTGCAGCGATGTTTCTGTTTCCTGTAAAGTCCGTTTTCAGAGCATCAGAGAGAAGTGCAGGCATATCAGTGGCAGCTATTCCTGCAGCAGCAGGATGTGTTACGAAGAAGTACGGCAAAATAGTAGCCTGTTAGGCACGACGCAAAGCCGAGTGAAGTGAAAATAAATGAATAAATGGCGGCATGTGATTAATACAATTAAAAAAAATTAACACATTATGCTCGACCCTTAATCGCATTGCGATTAACGTGTTAATCCTGACAGCCCTACTTTAAACCAATCACAATTGTCTTGGGTGCTGCTAAGCTTCGGACACAGCGACAGTGGCTCTGCAAAATGTTCTTGGGAAGGAACCCCACAAAACAAAACGCTACCTACAAGGTTAAATGAAGTTAACTGTTCACACAATACAGTAACATGAGCTATTTAAATTAACTGGATACATGGTTAAACGTAATTTGCTCTTACCAGTGTATCGCTGTGTGTACTTCGTCCATAGCAATCCCCGTCAATCGGTCCCAAAACGTCTCAGTTAAGTAGTAAATGCCGTAAAAATATTCTTTGTAAATCTTTACAATCATTCCCCGATAGATCCAAGCAGGTCTGCTTTGTTGCACAATTCAGATTTTCTTCAAAACATGCCATTTTCAGCGTGTAGCTTGCTAGCTCGAAGTTTGTCGTAGGTTTCCCATAGTGAACAGAGTTTGAGAGTGGAAGGTGAGGGAGATATGCGCCACATGTCAGGCAATTATACAAATGTACTTTCGTTGATAGCGATATTGCGACACCATTGTAAAATGAGATGAACATATCCTTCCAGGTGATATCCATGGACAGTACACAGATTTGCTGAGGCTATTTGAGTATGGAGGCTTCCCTCCAGAGGCCAACTATCTGTTCTTGGGGGATTACGTGGACAGAGGGAAGCAGTCGCTCGAGACCATCTGCTTACTGCTCGCCTACAAGATCAAATACCCAGAAAACTTCTTCTTGCTCAGGGGGAACCACGAGTGTGCCTCCATCAATCGCATCTACGGCTTCTATGATGAGTGTAAGTTGGAAAACACACCTGTTTGTTGTGCGCTAGCTACATGTGCATACTGTTCACTGTAGTAATTGTCAGATGGCCTACTGCAAAAACACAGAAGAAGAAATACCATATCTAAATGTAGAAATCCAGTATTATTTACTCAAAGGCCTCATTTACAATTGCTCCATGTCTGATTTGTTCTTTGTCTGCCACATTTCTTCATTTTTTCCTCAGGCAAGCGTAGGTTCAACATAAAGCTCTGGAAGACCTTCACAGACTGTTTTAATTGTCTGCCCATTGCTGCGATTATTGATGAAAAGATTTTCTGCTGCCATGGAGGTTTGTGAAGCATCTCTGTTATGTAGTAGCACCGTTTAAAAATATGTATAATTTATAAAAAGTTTGAAGTAGATGATTATGTAATTATTTATTTATCTATCAGCATACAGTATTTAATAAGGGGTGTGATATTTTATGTAATACCAATATTGAATTGTATAGTATTTTAGGGAATAAGTAGAGTAATCTTTTAGGTTTCATAATCTTTCTATATTACTATTACATAACAAAATTTATATAAATATATGAGAAGTAACAACAGGTGTTAATTGTGATGCAGTTATTCATTACATTATGGTGCTATTAAGAATGTACTTTTTTTTTTTTTTTATCCCATTTTTGCCACATCAGTACATTATCTGTAAATCAACAAATTGCCTTTTAGCTTAGGATGAATGAAAGTTTCCCCTTTCCCTGATTCACATAGGACTTCTGTAGTGTGTGTCACTTATAGAACAATCATCTGTTCTCCTCAGGGCTCTCACCTGATCTACAGTCCATGGAACAAATTCGACGCATTATGAGGCCCACTGATGTCCCAGACACAGGTCGGTTGTGTTTGTGTTACTAAATTAAAAAGAGACAAAATCTTGATCAGCTGATTGCATCCTTCACAAGCTGTAGATATTTTAATATATGTCTGCACTGCTCAATTATTATACATTGCTGATTGTTCACTGCTTATAATTAGTGCTGTAATGTGCCCCTTTAGATTAATCAATTATTGGAAAGAACAATTAGAATAAAAAAATAACCAGTTAACTATTTAATGGTAAAATTTTGCGGAAATAAGGCCGTTAATTTGGGCAAAAATAAAGTCAGTCCTTTATCTAGACCTAAACTGATACAGCTGGTAATTCAGAGACAATATATTTTTTTGTCTGTAGTTCTTGCCCATACTGCAGTCTCAGGGCTTCACAAAACCTACAGTGTACAATAATGAAAACTACATCTTTGAGAAAAAAACGTGAGCAGTGCTGCTCGGAAAGAAATCCCAACACTATTCCCTACCACGTCACTTTGGTGTGTCGCCGGTTCACAAGTGGGTTTACGAGTATTACCAGAATATGGTCTTAATAAACTTTCATCAGTGAATGATCACTTGACTTAACTGTTTGTGTCAGGCTTGCTGTGTGACCTGCTGTGGTCAGACCCAGACAAAGACGTCCAGGGCTGGGGGGAGAACGATCGGGGAGTTTCCTTCACCTTTGGGGCCGATGTGGTCAGCAAGTTTCTCAACCGACACGACCTGGACCTCATCTGCAGAGCACATCAGGTAACACTTGTGCTGCATTCAAAATATTACCATGGGTAATTAAGCTTTACTTTATTAGGGCATATAAAGTGGAACAACTTCATTTTACAAATTCACATGACTGAGCAATTTAAAATCTCAAAATGCATTCCAGCAGATACAGAAACAAACAAAAGAAAATATTGTTGATAATCAGTTCCATTTAACGTATTTATAGAAGACACTTATTTCATGTGAAGAAAGACCCAGTTATTGAAGAATGTGTACGTTTTCTTTACAGCTTCATAAAGTGAAGGCAGTTTTCTGTTAAAATACACAATGTGTAAAAATGAATGATTAATTATGATAAAATAACCAGGTGTAAATGTCTGTTTTTGGCTAATCCAGTAAATTAAATACTTGGCAAATCAAGGTATTTCATCACCAATATTGGTATGAAGCAAGCAGACTGGCTGTTGGATATAGTGTAACACCAATTAAGTAAGTTTAACCATAATAGTGCAGACCTAGTCTCCTGTAGCTTCCGTGTCACATATCAGCACTACTGTGCTGTGTACTGAGTGCATTCTTGCTGGGACTTTAGGTAAATAAAAATAAACCACGAAAATTTAAAAAAAATAATGATCCTGCTAAGGGCTGCAACTAATTTATTTTTAACTCTTTCGATTATTTTCTTGATTGATTCATTGTTTGATCTGTAAATAGTGGAGCCCAAGTTAACATTTAAATAGCTTATTCCGTCTGATCAACAGTCCTAAACTCTAAGATATACAGTTTACTTCCACAGAAAGCTAACAAATGAAGAAAAAAAAAAATCAGTGAATTTTTGGCATTTTTTGCGGAATGATGGTGATGAATCATTTTCTGGAGATGGATTGATTCAGCTCTAATCCTGCTACCCAACAGGTTGTTGAAGACGGCTATGAGTTCTTTGCCAAGCGACAGCTGGTGACGCTGTTCTCTGCCCCCAACTACTGCGGGGAGTTTGACAACGCAGGCGGCATGATGAGTGTGGACGAGTCCCTTATGTGCTCCTTTCAGGTAGAGAGCTCTGTTTGTTTTACAGTAACATAAATCCTGATTTATGTGCAGTCAATGTATTTATCATCTCTGTTTCAGATCCTGAAGCCGTCAGAAAAAAAAGCAAAATACCAGTACGGAGGGGTGACTTCAGGGCGCCCTGTCACCCCGCCTCGCACCACTCAGGCACCGAAAAAGAGGTGAGCAGCTGGCCCTGACTCTCCTGCTCCTCCCCTGGCTGGTCTCTGGCTCACGTCCCTGCAGGCTGCCTCAAACACTCCAGCTTCTCTCAGTCAGCTTGTTCATGTGTAAACAAAAACTCCACGAGTGTTTGTTTTTTTCTTGTTCTGTGGGTATTTTTATGAACATGTGAGTGGTATTTTTTCCATTTCTTTTTTGATGCCATGGTATTAACTCAGCCCTCACTTCTTCTACTCACTCCATTCAGCAATATTTAAACCAAACTCTTGTGGAATGGCAGAAAAGATGCTTCTCTCCCTTCACATAAACAATTTCCATAGTAATGTTGTGAATGCATGCACGCTTGTGAGATTGAGATGGGTTATTTGTATAACTGATGTCCATAAGATTCTCGTCTCACCTTAATTTGTCTAATGTTCATGTAATTAACCGAATTACTGCCATACATTGGCTGAAGTAGTACACGGCGTAAAAGGAATAGCATGACATTTTGGGAAATATGCTTGTTTGCTTTCTTGCAAAGAGTTAAATGAGAAGGTCAACACCACTCTCCTGTCTGTCATATAGTAAACTACCACCAGCAACTGGCTAACTTAGCTTAGCACAATGAATGGAAACGGGGGGGAACAGTTAGCCTTGCTCAGTTAACGGTAACAAACTTACTGGCTTTTTAATGAACACGTAACACTTTTTGTTTTGTATGGAGTAAACAAACGATCAAAGCTATGACATGGTAATTAGTGAATTGATCTTCCCATCTAACTCTCTGCAAGCAAGCGACTGAGCGTATTTCCCAAAATGTCAAATTGTTCCTTTAAGAATCGCAAGTTAGACATTGCTGACTACCCTATGACTTAAGAATGTTTTTTTTCTCCCCAAAGAGATGTCAATAAAATCTTAAGATGTTGATGATATAAGTGCAGGAAATAATGCAACAATCTTGCCATATGCAAGCATAAACAAAAGGCCATTCAAGCCTATTTGAACTTTTAAAAAGGACACAGCCAATCTATGCTGTACCTTTTACTAGGGCATTCATGTACAGTAGATGCTCTACATTAGATTAGTGTTCCCAAGCTCAAACTTTTTAATCCCTCACATCACTGAAGTACCATTTGTGTTGGTTAAAGAGCAGCATTTCCATTGTTGGTATAAACAAATGGGAAAACAGAGCAATGCAATAGCATAACTTTCATATTCAGTGTATGTGAAAAATGTGGGAACCAAACACCAGTGAGCACTTTGAGTATGTCCTTTAGTCTGGTGTGTAGAAAAGTAGAGATGCCAGTGCAAGAGAAGAAGGTAAATGAAAGAAATATGAAGACCCCGGCAGAAACTGACGTACAGTATGGAATTAATAGTTGCCAGTATATTCATCTTCACAATTTTAGATGTGGACTTCTCACATACTAAACATTGTTGCACTTCCAGTCATCGCATGACATTGTAAAGAGGTCAAAATCATCAAGGCAAGACGATGGCATTTTGTTTGTTGTTGGCTAGTTAAGTTAGTGTTTCCACTAAGCGGTTATTGAATGAAGTGAATCATTTCCAACTCCTTAATAAACATTTGACCAATGTATTTTTTATTTATTTAAATCTTGCCTTTTGCCTTGTAAATCTATTGGTCTTCAAGTTGGAAACAGTATGTTAAGACGTTTGGGATTTGTTTGTTTGAAAAGAGTGAAATAAATGGAAGTGCTCTTAAGCTTGCTCTGTGTGTTTCTGGTTAATTAAGTGTTGAGTAATGCTCAATGACACAAAAACATGTTAGTTCACTATGTTCAATGTGACTTTGATATGATCGTGTTCTTTTGTTCAGATTTTAATTACATTTTCAGACACAAAAAGGTTTCTGCATTTGTGGATATTAAATGCTGAATCTCTGAGCCATAGAGGGACATTAGTGTGATTTCTGATGGAGACAGACCTCAATCTGACTTGAGGGCTTGCAGCACTGACTGTGGTACTCTGCTGACGTAGTACTCGTGGTTGCGTAGCGTAGCAAGAACGCCAGCAGAATTCATGTGCTTTACGTTAGCATTATAGCAGTATGCATTGCCATGCATGTCAGTCAGTTTACCTGCACAAGAAAAGGAACAGATGATAACTAAAAAATAATTTAGACACAGAAATCTTAAATTCTAACCTATAGATGCATGGCCATAAAATATACTGGTTAAAAACCTTTTATAGCTTGTACAGAGACACATTTATGCGTTTTAAAACATCACCTGCTGCAACAGAATTGATGGTTTTTACCTCCAACAGCATGCAGAATGGCTTCAGGAGCACAGGTGTCCCACTTCTTGCACCCTGGACTGGCGAAGACATAAGCAGAAGCTTTTCCTTCAACAAGCTGTATTATCTGCAGAGAGATGATTTGATTAAAAAAAAACATCAACAGGCTCTTTACTGTTAGTGTTATAGCTATAAAACATCTTTATCTCTTGTCATGAGACTCCAGGTCATGAGACTCCAGGCCCACTTTGGCAGACTCCCCCATTCAGTTTGGGGTTAATGACAAAACAAAGGCTTTGAGCTACAGTAAGCATTTAACATTTGCAGCATAAGGTCACTTAGTAAATAATACATTTTCCATCAAAGTGCTGGATAAGGGTTTTAAACATTAACATGTCCAAACCCCCTCCCCCAAAAAAACGCTAAAATAGCTTACATGCTTTGTGTTGGTCTAGTTTAGATTTTTTTACACCATCACTGATTTATGTTCACAAAAAGAAGTGTTTAATGCCACAAACACAGGGCCCTGCTTTACCAGCACATACTGATCTAAAGCTTTCAGAGATTCTTGTGATGGCAGATGTTAGGAGTAGAAAAAGTTCAAGTTTTAGCTCAAAGTTAGCTTTCAATTATTTCAGAAACATGACTAGGCTTGCTGCTTTGTGTACAAGTCATCCCTACACAAGACCCCAGTTAACTCTGAATCCACATCACCTTGTTCCCAGCACCCCCCACTTTTATAACTTCATGAGGCTCCATGGCGTTTACACAGTCCGTTACCAGCTTGTTGCTATGGGAACGTGTGGTGGTGACGATGCGTCTGTCACCTGGAACTTCCTGCAGCTGAAATCCAAAAGCGCCCAATCCCAGAATTCCCCACATGGTTCTTCCTAAAGATGCTCCTGCTCCAAGCTGACGAGGAAAAGGTTTGAATTAACTAGAGTGACAGCTGTTAGGACACGGCTACAAGTTAATTTAGTTTGTTCTGTACCTGGTAGTTGTAGAAAGGCTGGTTGATGACACCTGCAATAGCTCTGCCTTCGTATGCAATACCAATTAGCACTGTCACATTATCCAGGAGCCCTTTAATCCGAAAATAGCAGGATGTTAGCTGGAAGCCATTTGATGCTATCAATTTTAATGCACTTTAGGTCATAAGCAAATATTTGTGATGTCGGCAGCTACATGTCAGTGTCATTATGGAAATGACAGTAAGTTATAGTGTCTTCTTCCTTGTTGATGCAGAATAACTCATATCTATCTATCTATCTATCTATATATATATATATATATATCTTTCTATCAGTTTCCATACAGAGAGCTGTGCTCTGAGGCCGAGAGGTGTCCGACCCTTTGTTTGGTATCTGGGCCTCAGTTTGGCGATGGTGACACCTCGACGCTGGGGTCAGCAGAGAGAGAGAAAGAGACACACACACACACACACACACACAGGTAGACAGCAGATGCAAGGATACACAAAGAAGTGAAAGAAAAGGGTAAATAATAGTGAAGCTCTGAGAGCTTAAAGCCAGAAAGCAACCCAACAAATCGGTGCACAGGAAACATTTTAAAGCCAAATAACAAATATTTTAATTAAAGGCCATCTAGCAAAAGAGGTTGTGTTCACTGCCAGAATATAATGAAAGGATGAATCACTGATCACATTCTACAATGTCTGCAGAAAATACTTGTTTCTGCTTGTTGTTCAGAAAAACATTTTTAAAGTAAACGGTTTAACCACTATTGTTAATCTGCGCTGACTGATGATATTTAGTGACGGACAAATCAGACCTTTTCTGTCCAGATTCTAATACTTCGACTCTGCTACCCACCAATACAGAGTTCTGATCCGATACCAGTGATCTATTTTCCCCACTAATTTTAAATCTGTACCACACTGAAACAGATTTGTCACTCTTATGTTAAGTAACATGATGTAAGGGATTGTTGTGGCCCTAAAAACTGAGTGGAGAGTCCGATGAAACTGAATCAATGTAACCAATAGCAGAAACCTGCATTTACATTGATGGAGCTACTGTCCCGTCAGTCCGATACCCCATCAGCTTAATAAGGTCAGTATCGGCATCCCTAGTAAATCTTAAACTGTTACCATAGTAGTTAACTAACCTAAAAATTGCTTAAATAAATAAAATAATAACTACAGACTTGGTCTTTGTAACATAAATGTCATACACTCAGAGGCTCAACCTCATTCATTTTTTTCATTACAATGGCAAACTTTTTTTGTGCAGCGCATTGACTTATTTTTACAAGGTGTCATAACTTATTAACAATAACTAATAATAAAATAGACCATTAATAATGATATTACACTATTAGTCAGTATAATTATTACCTCATCAGTTAAAAAATGTCACAACCCTATCAAGCTAATAGCACCTACAGTGGGGAGAACAAGTATTTGATACTCTGCAGATTTTGCAGGTTTTCCCACTTACAAAGCATGTAGAAGTCTGTAATTTTTATCATAGGTACACTTCAACTGTGAGTGACGAAATCTAAAACAAAAATCACATTAATTACTTAAAAATCATACAATTTGCATTTTATTGCATGACATAAGTATTTGATACATCAGAAAAGCAGAACTTAATATTTGGTACAGAAACCTTTGTTTGCAATTACAGAGATCATACATTTCCTGTAGTTCTTGACCAGGTTTGCACACACTGCAGCAGGGATTTTGGCCCACTCCTCCATACAGACCTTCTCCAGATCCTTCAGGTTTCGGGGCTGTCGCTGGGCAATACAGACTTTCAGCTCCCTCCAAAGATTTTCTATTGGGTTCAGGTCTGGAGACTGGCTAGGTCACTCCAGGACCTTGAGATGCTTCTTACGGAGCCACTTCTTAGTTGCCCTGGCTGTGTGTTTCGGGTCGTTGTCATGCTGGAAGACCCAGCCACGACCCATCTTCAATGCTCTTACTGAGGGAAGGAGCTTGTTGGCCAAGATCTCGCGATACATGGCCCCATCCATCCTCCCCTCAATACGGTGCAGTCGTCCTGTCCCCTGGCAGAAAAGCATCCCCAAAGAATGATGTTTCCACCTCCATGCTTCACGGTTGGGATGGTGTTCTTGGGGTTGTACTCATCCTTCTTCTTCCTCCAAACATGGCGAGTGGAGTTTAGACCAAAAAGCTCTATTTTTGTCTCATCAGACCACATGACCTCCCATTCCTCCTCTGGATCATCCAGATGGTCATTGGCAAATTTCAGACGGGCCTGGACATGCGCTGGCCTGAGCAGGGGGACCTTGCGTGCGCTGCAGGATTTTAATCCATGATGGCGTAGTGTGTACTAATGGTTTTCTTTGAGACTGTGGTCCCAGCTCTCTTCAGGTCATTGACCAGGTCCTGCCGTGTAGTTCTGGGCTGATCCCTCACCTTCCTCATGATCATTGATGCCCCACGAGGTGAGATTGACCGTCATCTTGAACTTCTTCCATTTTCTAATAATTGCGCCAACAGTTGTTGCCTTCTCACCAAGCTGCTTGCCTATTGTCCTGTAGCCCATCCCAGCCTTGTGCAGGTCTAAAATGTTATCCCTGATGTCCTTACACAGCTCTCTGGTCTTGGCCATTGTGGAGAGGTTGGAGTCTGTTTGATTGATTGTGTGGACAGGTGTCTTTTATACAGGTAACAAGTTCAAACAGGTGCAGTTAATACAGGTAATGAGTGGAGAATAGGAGAGCTTCTTAAAGAAAAACTAACAGGTCTGTGAGAGCCGGAATTCTTACTGGTTGGCAGGTGATCAAATACTTATGTCATGCAATAAAATGTAAATTAATTATTAAAAAAAAAATCATACAATGTGATTTTCTGGATTTTTGTTTTAGATTCCGTCTCTCACAGTTGAAGAGTACCTATGATAAAAATTACAGACCTCTACATGCTTTGTAAGTAGGAAAATCTGCAAAATTGGCAGTGTATCAAATACTTGTTCTCCCCACTGTATGTAAAAAATAAAAAGTGATGTGATGCTGTGCCTTTATTATCTAGTAAATGATTATTATAACAGTTTTAATTACACTTTTATATTTACTTTTTCTTACCTGGGCAATACATCATACGCTGCTGCTGACTTTAAAAATAAAAGACTAATAGACAAGGTTCAGGGTTAGCTTGGATGCAGTGACAACACGTTGCAGAGCCAGAATGTGGTAGCTACTGCATGTACAAGCGGGTGGAGTTACCTTAGTGCTAAGTGTATTTGTTCAGTGAGTTTCTCACAATAATGTCTCAGCATACATTGAAGAATTTGCACTTAACACACACCCACAGGCAGATCTTTTAAAGAAGCATATGTGAAGAGCTTACCTTCAGTATATTCCTTTGTGCCATCGAGGGGATCAACCCACACAACTAGCTGATATTCAGAAAAGAAAAAAAACACTCAGAAGAAGTACATTTATGTATATACAACTGTAGTATGATAAGTATGATAACCCTAACTGATACTATTGATGGTTACCTCCTCCTCTTTCAGCCCGCTATATTCTGCTGGACACGTCTTCTGGAGGATTTCCTCTGAGTGGCCGCCCTCAATGAGATCTTCTTTTATCTCCTCAGCTGGAAGCTCCTAATAAACAAGTTAGACACATGATAATCAGTCTTTCACTCGCTTTCTAAAAAAGCTTAATACTAGAATAATCTTGTATGGGTGTGTTTGTCTATGGACCTAATTTTAACAACACACTAAACAAAGAGTCTAATGTGCTCACCTCTTCTCCAATGATGGTGATTTTGGGGAAACTTCTGGACAATGACGCACAAATGCTCTGCTGTGCCAGTCTGTCTGCCAGTGTCTGCAGATCATTAGCTCCAGTCTGTACAGGAGAGCATGGAGGAAAGGATTAAAACAATTCATTTCAGACTATTCTATATAAATTGCCTTAAATATCCACAGCAGGTCAGTATTTCAGTGTTGTTTAATGTGTCCATCTGGGACAAGATATATATGCCAAATATTAATTCCCACTCCCACCTTTTCCACAATGCCAAGTTCTCCACTGTGAAGGACCTTCCTCACAATGGCCCCAGCCTTTTCAGCCACAGTGTGGGCAGAGGCCACTAGCCGCATGACCACTGCAGGACTTCCAGACATTGCTGATAGAAAGTTGTTGGACAGTTGTTAGTGGACACATTCTAAATCATGACCAAAACCTTAATGTACAGCCTCTAGAGTTAGCACTGAAAGTGATATGATGACCATGCAGTATGTCCAAACGTATATCTTTCAATAGATTGATCTGCAGACCCAATTCGACTTAAAACTTAAACATATGACTCTTCTGTGAATACTTTACAGAAAGTGGCAAAGACTGGATTCACCTTACCACTTCACAAAATGAGCTTTGTCATACACAACGTCTGTGTATGATTTATATTTATTTTTTTACAGCAATTCGGCTAGCTAACGTTAGTTAAAATAGCTTGTAAACAGGCAATGAGCAGCTAACATCTGCTCGTCCGGCTAATTAGCTATCAATAACCATCAGGTGGAATAGAAAAGAAGTGGTGGTGATATGGGTTAAATACTTATTGATGATGACGGTGGTGGTAATATAGCGAGGAAGCCACCAAACAGTTCTCACCTCACGGGTTCGTAAATTGAATTTGGGAGATACAGGAAGTGCAAGATCTTTGACCCAAGAGCCGAAATGAACTGACAAGACAGTTAACTACCCACACAAATAGTGAGCTCATACGTCCACGAGTAAGCTAATGCAGCTAGCAAGATAGCTTGTCCTGACATTCGGTAACACCTGCTAACTTAACTAATGATAATGATACTTTCAACACAAATTACTAGGACGCTAAGAACGGCTTAAATATATTAGTGATCATAAATAAAACGAGGGTGCGTTGGTCTTTTTGGTCCTCGCTAAACACAGAAACAAATCCAATCTGCATGGGTCAACGGCGCGGTCTACGGATTTTAAGCAAATGCGGAAGTACGTGGGAGTGAAGCATCTCGCTCGCTTACGCTTTGTCGATAAACGTTGTTCTCGCTGTGCAAAAAGTCATACGTGGATCCATATGTCAATGGGTCCAAGTTTCATTTGAAGGAAAAGGGACAGATACTTGCTATACATTTTGTTTGATTAATTCTCCTTTTTAACTACACACACATACACACACACACACACACACACACACATATATATATATATATATATATATATATATATATATATATATATATATATATATATACATTGACAGTTGTCATTCTGTGTAACTGAATCTGTAATTGAAAGGGGCATGTTCAAAATAATAGCAATGTTGTGTTCAGTTAGTGAGGTGATTGATTCTGTGTAGAAACAGGTGTCAGTTATGGCCCATATTTAAGGAAGGAAGCAAATGTGCATGCTGGTTATAGTGCATTTCACACTGAAATACTCAGCAAAATGGGTCGTTCCAGACATTGCTCTGAGGAACAGCAGACTTTGATTATAAAGTTGATTGGAGAGGGGAAAACATATAAAGAAGTGCAGAAAATGATAGGCTGCTCAGCCAAAATGATTTCAAATGCCTTGAAATGGCATCCAAAGCCTGAACAACGTGGGAAAAAAAACGGTCAACTACCATTCGAATGGATCGAAGAATAGCCAAAATGGCAAAGGCTCAACCAATGATCAGCTCCAGAAAAATCAAAGAAGACTTAAAGTTACCTGTGAGTACTGTTACGATCAGAAGAAGGCTATGTGAAGCAAAGCTATCAGTTAGAAGCTCCCGCAAAGACCCATTGCTGAAAAAAAGACATACTGAATAGGTTGAAATTTACCAAGGACACATTGACTGGCCAAAGGAGAAATGGGGCAACATTCTGAGGACTGATGAGAGCAAAATTGTTCTTTTTGGGTCTAGGGGCCGCAGACAGTTTGTCCGACGACCCCCCACGGGCAAAAATCATGTTATGGGGATGTTTCTCATACTGTGGTGTTGGGCCTATTTATCGCATACCAGGGATCATGGATCACTTTCAATACATCAAAATACTTGAAGAGGTCATGTTGCCTTATGCTGAAGAGGAAATGCCTTTGAAATGGGTCTTTCAACAAGACAATGACCCAAAACACACCAGTAAGCGAGCAAAGTCTTGGTTCCAGATGAATAAGATTGATGTTATGGAGTGGCCAGCCCAATCCCCAGACTTCAATCCCATAGAAAACTTGTGGGGTGACATCAGAAATGCTGTTTCTGAGGCAAAACCCAGTTATGCAGAGGAATTGTGGAATGTAGTTCAATCGTCCTGGGCTCCATGCAACACAGATGTGAAGCAGTTCTCAGAAATAATGGTTATGCAACTAAATATTAGTGCAGTGATTCAAAGTAAAGCAAACCCTTGAGACATTTTTCAGTTTATACAGTAAATGTTTGAGTTTGTAAAGAAATGCAAATACTGCTATTTTTTTGAACAGCCTAATATTCCTTTTTCTTCACTTTCTGTAAACACAAACTTGATCAATTTTGGTCATGTTTTGATTTGGAATTGAATGTGCAGTGTTCCCATTGCATTGATATTATGGAATTAAAAGCTATTCTAAGGATTTTGAGCATTATTCACTTTTTTAAACACGCTGCTATTATTCTGAACACAACTGTATATATATATATACATACCTTTTTACTGTCAGTGTATGTGACTCAGAATGAGCCATCTGTTTCACTCCTAAATACCATTCCCACATTTTCTACTAAACCCACATTCTTCTTTGGATTTACGGCAGACTAGACACTGTGGTGGCGTATTGCTGCCATAGACTGTTAATATTACAGTCAATGATTGCTGCCCAAACCCACATTGATCAGTACAGGAAATGGAAGTAAAGGTTCAAAATGAAACAGATTTTAAGGAAAATGTCATCCGTTATATTGTGCACTAAGAGGTAATTTGATATGGCATATCCCTCTTCCACAACATTAAGTGATGATACTATTATACTGCGTAAAAAAGAAACAGAAAAAGGAATGCAACTGTAAGTAGACCAATCTTAATTTAATGTGTGAAATAATACATTGAAATTACTACTGTGTAAGTTCCTGTATTTTCTTGAATAACATTACCATTTTTGATAGACCAAAAATATCTGAATATTTAATACAAATGTGCAAATCACAAGCGCTTCATATGTTGGCCAGAGGTCTGTAACCCATCTCTCCCTCTAGCTGCTCTGCAGTGAGAGAGCCCAGCAGAGGCTGACAGTCTGGATTAAAGACAGAATAAGCGCTCAGTTCTCCGGGCTCGCGGTCAGCTGGGCTACGGAGTCCCTCATAGAGCCAGTAGAAGAGGGAGATGACGAAGAAAGGCAGGCCAAACTCCAGTTCAGCAAACAGACCGAGCAGCACCAGCCACAGCAGCACTTTAAGCAAAGTAAGGTTTGAGAAGACAAGTTGTCTCGAAGACAGCCATCTTCCCAGAGCGTTGTCCAGCAGCCAATCACTACTGTCCTGCAGCAGAGAAGACACAACAGCAGGTTCAATAAGCTCAGTAAGCATTTATTTAAACATCACAGGCATACTGCTTACAGTGTGTCTGGGCACAAAACAGGCCTCCCTCTACTGGGTGCCCACATGAAAGGAGATTACAGGCGTTTTCAGTTAAGAGCAAAGGACTTGTTACTCGCTGGAGTACTGTAGTCTGATACATTTCAAACTACACCCATTATAGACCGACTAGTATTGAGAAGAGCTCTCCAGAAGCACTGCATCAATCACTCACTGGTCTATGCAGTCCATAAATAATGGAATCAGATGCTGTACTGTGGAAGTTAACCTCCCATTAAATATCAAGTTGTTCGAAACAAGAGGGACTTTTAGAGTATTATTGAGTGACGCGATTGGTTATTGTTTACATTTGACCTTACTTTGTTTTTACCAGGATTCATTGTGGATATATTTTTCTGGTTCAGTTAGTAGCTGCTGGTATACATTGGCATTTAACTATGTTATTGTGTAATCTAATGTTACATGTAGAGCTGGAACAGTTAATTACTGAATTGATGTCAAATGTACAGCTTAGGTTAAATATGAGGATTTTCTAATTTTATATGTGTTATATTACTGTACATTTAATACATTTGGGTTTTGGGGTGTTGTCAGACAAAAACAAGCAATTTGAAGATATTACTTTGGGTTCTGGGTAATTATGATGGGCATTGGACATTTTATAGAACAAATAATTAAATGAAAAACAAATTATCATAATGGACATATTAATGATGAAATTATTGGTTAGTTGGTTACATATTTTGTGTCTTTAAACAACTTTGGGACGTGTGTCTTGTATGTTATCTCTTAGATCTAGTATTTTGTGTAGCTCCATAAATAAAATAAAAGTCTTAGATGTGTCACAACTGCAGCAGTAATGAGTGATCAGTAATAATTCAGAAAACATGTAATCAGAAAGTTAATTATCTTGTGACCTGTTTTGATTTGATGATAAACTGAGTGATGTCTTACCTTCCTTGGAGAGCTCTGACTTAAAGCTCTGATGTCTTCTGTCTGTTGACTGTCAGTTGTTGGTGTTGTTTCTGTCTGATCAGCTGTGTCCGCTGCACTGCACTGTGGACCAGCACTCTTATCCTTTTTCACAGTATTTTCAGCCTGTCGTCTGGCTCTGAACTCTGCCAGCTTCTGCTCCATCGATCAACCCAACCAGCTCCTTTACACTGACGTTATTATTATTAGGTGTACGTGGCAAAAGAGCCGCTAGTACAACTCATTTAAAACTTCTTTATATCAGCGTTGCTTCAACAAAGCTTAACATAATATCAACTGCAATTACGTTGACTGTCATTCACTTTAACATCAACTTTAAAAACCATTTCAGAAATATTTCATTATGCTACAGCTTAGTGAGACGTTTGTTTACCTTTTTACTTCCGCGTCTATCTGAAAGAAGGAAGTCGTGTCGCAAAAAGCTTTCAATTGTCGTAGAATGCGTCGTTTTCCAGCTGATTGGCTGATTTCCACTGGTCTGCTAGCAACAAGCTAGGTTGTGGATTTTTCTTATTAGTGGTGAGTTTTCAAACCTCTAAACTTTAATGTTTAGTGGTTAATCCTGTCGTGAATATATGTGTTTGAGCTGTTGTTGCTGTTGGTAACCTTAGCTAAGCTAACGTTACAGTCAAAGATATCGATAGAGAGAATAAACGGTCAATGGTTCAGACATTGAACCAACGTCCAGCTCATCACCACAACCAAAATGTTCTTTATGTTGTCATTGTGGAAGACTAGTTAACGTTAGTTCGGTTAACTAACTTTAGTGAGACTTAAACGATAGATAGATAGGTAGCATCATTTTACAGCTTTACAGATTTCAAGTTTAGGAATTAACGTAATTCCGACAACTAACGTTAACTTAGCTAGCTAGCTACCTAAACGACCACACTGTCTTACAGCATCATTCTAACGTTAGAACTAAGATAAGATAGATTTTATTGTTACAGAACATCTGTGTCTTACAGCATCCGTGTCTATAGCTAGATCATCAGTGTTGAGTATAGCTACCCGAGATATGTATGGTAGAAATATTGTATCAGAAAAAAAAAATGGCCATTAATATGTATCAATGCCTAAGATGATATCTTCAGATTCAATTGCTTGTTTTTCTAAATAAATTCAGTGTACAATGATGAAGAGCAGATAAAAGCAGCAAAAATCATCACAGTGAAGAGCGAAGACTTTGGTCTTGGACTTTGGTGATTTGGTTTGCTTAAAAAAACGACTGAAACGATTAATTATCAAAATAGATGAATTGATTTTCGATCGACTAATCAACTAATACTTGTAGCTCTATAACTAAGGTGACTTCATTTTCATCTTCCATCTAGTTTTACTTTGTTCATATGTAGCCTACATGTTGTTCTCTTTTCTCTCCAGACATGGCCTCAGCTCCAGCACAGCAGCCCACCCTCACTGTTGAGCAGACCAGAGGTGAGGAGAACTGTTTATGTTGTGTTAGGTTTACATTTTCTAGCTTTTCTGGTCTTTATTATGTGCCCCACATCATTATTGCTGAATAAATATTGGACAAACGGCATGTCAAGCTGTCTGATGTAGGTTTGTGTCTGTGGGGTTGTTGCATGTGCCTTTGAAGCACATTGAGTTAACTTGTATTTCCAAGATCCTGTCTTTACATGCTACATAAAAGAAATCTACTTGCTTTGCAGTTAACATACATGCTGTAGAAGTGGAGCAGCTACTGATGTTTTGTTTGTTTCTTCCACAGTGGTACTGAGTGAGGTGATCCAGGCCTTCTCAGTACCAGAAAATGCTGCAAGGATGGAGGAGGCTCGAGAAAGTTCCTGCAACGACATGGGCAAAATGCTGCAGCTTGTGCTGCCTGTTGCCACCCAGATTCAACAAGAGGTTATCAAAGCTTACGGCTTCAACAATGAAGGAGAAGGTAAGCATAAGGCAGCATTAAATTCTAGCCCTAATGTCGAGATTTACTTTAGGGCTAGAAAACACTGACGTGTCATGCAGAAAGGACCTTATAGCACCATCATGTAAAGGGGAATATTGTGCCATAGATTTGAACTTCTAGGAACTCTAGAATGTATGTAGAATTTGTGTTATTCACTAGAGTTCAGCCATATATTGATATAACATTGATGTCATAATTTGAAAGTTAATATTGTCTGGGATTTGGTTATTGTACAGTTAAATGACCCAGTCTGTTCAAGCTGAGTGAAATTAATACATTAGTGTAAATGTTTGTGTATGAATATCTGACAAGTGACAAAACAACCCACAATAATTTCACATTATATCAAAATATATGTAGATATTTAGGTACTGTACTCACAAATACTGCATGTCCTTCAGAGTAGATTTGATCACATTGATCTCAGCTCTGCTTCACTTTCAGGTGTCCTAAAATTTGCCAGATTGGTGAAGATGTATGAAACTCAAGACCCTGAAATCGCAGCCATGTCAGTTAAACTGAAGTCTCTCCTCCTGCCACCACTGTCAACACCACCTATAGGAGGCGCCATTCCAGCTTCATAGGGCTTCTTCAGTCAATAGTCAACTGCAAGGTTACTTTCATCTAATGCTTTGGATCAACATGAACATACTGCGATCTTGTCTATCATCTACTTTTCTTGAGAACTCTCTCTTACTCAATACACTAATACGTTCCAACAAAGATGAAACTCATGCCTTAGCTACATTAAGGTTTCATTTAAAACATCCTTGTTAAACCCTGTTAAATTATTGCTTTTTAAATGTTTCAGTATTTGTTACAAGGTTACATTATGACCATTTTCTTATGTTACTGAACCTTATACACCTTTCCTTTAAAGCTTCTGAACACCCATACAGGTGATTTCAGTTATTCTGGCTGATCAGACATCTGCTCAGGTGCAAGTTGGGCCAGAGCTCAGATTTTATTTTAGATCACAAATCTTTTTTACCAATAAGAAGGCTAAAGCTGTCATTTGTCCTGCCCTATCAGGTGCAACAACACTAACAGGAGACTCAGGAAGATGTCCATAATTCTATACACACAATCCTGGGAAGAGGTCTAATCAGCCAGATTAACTCAAACAAGACACCTGTGTGGGTGTTCAGGGCCTTTTACCATCTTTTGTTCATTTTTTTTAAAATTTAATTTATTATACCATTTTTATATGGTGTCAGATGTATCAAATGTCATTCTTTTGTTATATATTAAACATTTTTTCTGTGAATCTCTGTGTGGCATTAATAGAGAAAATGTAGGGGGAAAACGACTTCCTTATACATAACTTTATTATTGCAATAGTGCTTTGGCAACAACATCGTCATAGGTTTACCATGTTAGAAATACTGAAGCGCTTTACACATATTTTCATATATACTTTTCTTCAAAAGGCAACTTCCCTTAGACGGGTAACTGTAGCATTTCAGGTTAAAACATCACTTTTCTAACATAAAATCTGCATTCATGTCTGCCCCTTTCTTTGTTTTGTGGTTTTAGGTTTGGGTGCATGCAGACATGATTACATTGTATAACAGTGGTTCATGATAAAGAACTTAGTCAAGATAAATAAAACTTAAAAATGCCCCAGATTCTGAAATCATCCACTTATAAACACAAAAATAACAATAAATATAACACAAATTGACATCATAAAGTGCTCTTATTTTTTGAAAAGGCAAACAGTGCAAAACCAGTGCACCCAGCACCCAAATTAAAAGTAATTGAGCAGGTGTTCATATTCCTGTACTTAAAAAAAAAAAAAAAGTGACAAATCTTTTGGTGTCTTGTGCATCATCACATGGTAGCTATTTGGATCTGTATAGTGTGAATTGTATGTAGGAAATTAAAAATACTGCAAAGTTTAGTACCCATCTGGGTCATTTATGTGTGAAGGACATTGTATTGATACATAAAATCACGTCAAGGTCTAATATTGCCCACACATTTTAAATCCTGGCTGTTCTGGGTTCATTATGAGTAGAGCACCTTCTTGTGGGGAACAGTCTCAGTCCTTCAGTCACAATGATCGAACCAGGCAAAACAACAAGACGATAGGAAACAACGTCACATCTCAAAGTGGCGGAAAACGCTTTCGACATAACCCAGGACCCTCTGCCAGTCCGGCCCGTCTGCCTTCAGCATCTCCTCCACTGTCTGTCACACAGTTAACATGTAAAGATACGATTATAACACCAGTGGACACAGCTGGTTTAAGTTGCACAATTGTTCTTTACAAATGTGTTGAGGAAAATGTCTCACAAGTGTGGCTGTAATTCCCACGCCCTCTCCTGTCTTAAAAGCAAGGTCCAGATTTTCCTTCTGTAAAAACATTTGAGTCAGAAGCAGCCTTTACATCATCAGGTGCACCATTTTACAGACATACCTTATAGTCATGGATTCTTGTAAAAGAACCAAAAAAAATCCAGTACACTGTCGACCACTTCTACTTGCTTTATTAACGATATTTTGGTCCTTAGACCTTTGTCGTGTATAATAAAGTGAGTACAAAAGATTTTTTTTCACAGGAGTGACTTTCTGTAGTACACAAATTTAGACTTGATTGTTAACCGGTATGCTAGTTTTATGAGTGTAGAGATCAGTATTTGTAACTTGATATCTGATGGTTTTTTTTCCCTTCTTTTCTGTCTCTGTAAAAGCTTTTGAGACTTGTGCTTAAGTCAAAAGTCTTTGTAAATAAAATGATTAAAACAATCTGCTCATAACATGCGTTTCCTTTGTTTTGAGAACCAACAGCAACGGTTTTACCTTGTCTGCTCGGTTGAGGGTGTCGTACGGGATGTGAGTTGGTAAATACGTGTGATAAACGGCGCAGAATGCCAAGCCGTCCTCCCAGCTGCTGCTGAAGTTTGTGATCTCAATATTCTGCCACAAAACATACTTGATGAAGACAAAATATAACTGGTAAAAGGGTATTTTTGTTGCCCAGCCTGAATTCCTCTTCATCTTGCCAGATTGTGACAAATTTCAAAATATTTCAATAATGGTGACATCCTGCTCTCTTACCTTATAACCTTGGGTACGATTCTGGCACCAGCGCAGCAAGGAGTTTCTCCTGGAGCCGCCATGACGCCTCAGCAGAGCACTGAAACCATCCTGAGGTCTGGGAAAGCAAGAAAAGCTTTCATCACAGTTTTAAGAATAACTTAATTTGCTACCTAATTATACAGTAAAGAATTAAACCACATAAGGAGATTAAAGAATAGATGAAGTGCTTCTTTCTGCAGATTCAAATGTGCAAAAGGTTCAAACGGAGCTTGTGATTAAATGTGATTTCATGGTTGATTTGACTCATTCATGGTAAACATTTATCAGCCTTTCCATCTCTTTTACACACAGACTTCAAGGTCTGTTGAGATGTCAGTATCAACAATGAAGAAGGGCTTAATGGTTACTTACTTGATGGAATCTGAGCTTTGTTCTTCATCCTGTTTTCCTGCAATACAAAAATGCAGCCACGGTCATACAACTGTACACTTCCTAAGCGGTCTAAAAGAACATAAAGGTGGTTTGGTGCTGTAGGTTTAAACTTACCTGGGTAAAAGCTGGACCAGCTGTCCTGCCGCTGTAAAATGTGTTCCATCCTTCTCCGTTTTGGTGGCTCTTCTTTCTGGAAAAGTTTAGAGACCGATTTTACAAATGCCTAATGTGATCCCACAATAATATTAGTGTTTCCCCAGATATCCATCCATATAATCATGATAGTTTAAAGAACATTTTCATATCAATTCAATGAGTGTTGTACCTTGCATAGCGGCAGTGTTGTGCTAGTGTTTTTTGAGATCCCATTTTGGCTGGAGGAATCAGTTGGGAGTGGGAGACGAGAGAGACTCCTAAAATAAATTTTTGCATGTTTTAAAATACGGTCTTCTGTAAACAGGGGTGAATGTGTTGTGAGTGTTCACGTAGACTCACCAAGATCTTTCAGACAGCATCGCAATCCTCCTTGGATCTCTCCCTTTCTTCTCCAGCGCAGCCAAACTACGAATGTATCCCTCTGCCACCCCTTTCCCTGTCAGCAGCACGCTCCCTGATCCATTTGCCTCCTCAGGATCATGACCCGCAACTTGAGCATCCACCTCTTGATTTGTTTCCTTCTCATTCTCTTGCTTTTCAACATTTTTAGCTTCAGGGTCGGCTTCAACTTCCCTGGGTTTTTCCTCCAACACCTCCTGTATTTCTTCCTGCTGCTTCCCCTCAGGGTCTCGTCTCTCTGCCTGTTCATCCCAATCGGTTGTGTCTTTCACCCTGCATGCGTTCCTCAGAGTGTCCAGCTCAGCTCGCTCCTGCTGCAGGGTGAGTTCAGTCAGTTTACAGCAGACGTCTCTGTGCTCAACCCTCAGACTCTCCAGCTCTCCGTCCTTTTCCTGCTGTCTGCTGAGGGCCTGAGCCAGCTGCTCCTCCACGGCCCTGTGGCTCTCCTGGAGCAAACCCAGAGCCTGCTCCGACTCGACCCGCAGCCGGTCGGCCACAGACACCGCAACCTGCAAGTCACACTGGAACTGATGCCACTCCAACCTCTCTGTCTGCCATGGAAGGACAAAAGAAGGAAAAACAAATGGAAAACAAACTGTTATCTGAATTTAAAAGCTGCATGTTGTCGATGTGGTTTTTAGTGTGCTCTAGAGTCCTGGATATTACTGGTGCCTTTGATCTCTTAACATGTGAATATTTGTTTAAATTCAGTACTCTAAGGCGAGTAATTGTAACGTTTTGAGCACAACCATGGCTATTTGGAAATGTATGGTATAGTGATGTCACATTAAATTATAGATAGTTATAAAAGGCAAAAATTCCAAAGAAAAAGTCAATTAAATTTCTCAAGATGTTTCCTTCGTCTAAAAAATTGCATCTCCATTGCACAGCAAATAAATGTTTGTGAGATTCAGGCCTAAGGGTGTCATGTGACCTGCAGCTCCAACTCACCCTGAGTGTCTCCCTCAGTGTGTCTACCTCCTCAACCAGCTCCTCTCTCTCTGTTATCAAGTGCCTGAGCAGCTCTGAAAAACAAGTTTAACATAAAAAGCACACAAGGTTGAATGAAAATAGATTTAAAAGTCTGACAACTGCAATCAGGATATGTCATTCATTCGTTATTTACTCAAGACCAACATATAGCACACTTTTATAAAATCTTGAATAAAACAGGATGATGCTAGAATGGATGGTCCGGAGAGACGGGTGATGGCAGGACCCGCATCTCATTGGCTAGTACTCATTGCGTTTGTTGGTAAGGTTTGGGCATGAGGAGTGAGATTAGTTAAGGTTAGGGTAAGAATACCAGGGTTTGACCAGTCTTCTTTTATTTGTCTCTTGCAAACTGTAGAACCTCTCTAAAGGTTTTCCTCCTACCTTGTCAATTTACTTAATCCATATGCTGTGTTAATTCAGTAGTGCAAAAACATCAGCATCCTTGTTGCATTACTAAATCAGATGAATTTAAGTAAATGCAAAGAATCACAGCTACAGTTTTAAGCAAGTTATCAATAATCTGTAAGCAAGACACTTTGTTCATACTTGTTAGCACAACAATTTACTTTAAATAAAAGGCAGACACATTTTGCATTTTTTTTCTGATCACAAAGAGGTCAGCAACAGTTTACTTAAAAGTGTCTAAGAAAACAAAACGGTAAAGATGGAGGACCTACCTACTGCTCCTGTGGTAACATCTGTGTTGGGGGTCAGGCCTAGTGAGGCCCTGTAGTGCTCTATCAGACTAAGTAAAACCAGGGTCATCTCCTCTCCGGCTCTCTCTGCTGCAGCCTGCGGCTCCAGTCCACTATCCCGCTCCAGCCAGCTCTGCTCTGAAGGTGATCCTCTGGATGGAGGCAGGGACGTCGGGCTGCCCGCTGCCTTCCCATGCCTCACTGCTACATCGCTCACATTTGTCTCTGAGGTGATGCTGTCTATGCTTATCACAGCCCATTCTGTGGGAGCAGGCAGTTTCTGTGTCCAGTCTGTGAATGGAGAGATTGTGGAGGGGGTGGTGCTGCCGGCTGGTGATGGCGTCTGTGCCTTACTGGAGGAAGCTGCAGAGGATAAGGCCATGGCAGTCAGCTCTGCCTCTGAGGGCGTGGTAGGAGCTGTGTGGAAGAAATCTAAAGGAGAACCTGAGAGAGGGAAATAAATTGTAAAACAGATGGGGAGCAAAAGAACATCAGAGAGATAAGAGAAAAATGACTGTCCTGAGCCTTAAAATCATCTAATATAAGTTAAAAAAAAAAAAAAGTCTGCTGAATGCAAAGCCCCCCCTCTTCTTTTCCTCGTTGCAGTTGTAAGCACTGCTCCCTTACTTACTGTCCTGGGCTCACTGATGCAGCAAAATGCCTATGCTGCCAGTGTCTTGGCAGGCAAACACTCACACACTGTTCCCCAATGTGGCAAGATCCAGGAGGAGAGGCGATTTTACCCTGATCTACTATCTCACAGCTGCTCTCACTGCCACCACAAAGCGATTACATTCATCATCAGGGCCTCTGAAAAACATTTTTAAAAAGGAGTTTAGAGTGATTCTTTAGCAGTTTGGCTTGGCTTCTGTATCCTGAAATATCTCAAGCGTCACCGGTCAGTGAAAAATAAGCTTTGTGATTTCTATATGATGTTGGCAGTATGCCATTTATGGTGCTGCACACTTGTTATAAACAGATTTCAGCAGGCTACAAGGATCTCCACCTTATTCAACTCAGATGCTTCCCCTCCTTGTCTTTGTGTTGTGCTGCAGGATTCTGCAGACTCATCATTTCCTTGGCAGCAGCATGATGTAGTCTGCTCAGCTACAGCATTGGAGCTATTCTCATCCTCTAGCCTGAGCCTACTTCCTGCATACTGACAGCCAAAAGAGGGAAACAAGGGGCAGCATTTTAAACAGCTGGAAGTGAGAATTAAACTGAGCAAGCGGGAGAATGAATGCCCTCAGTAAGAAGGCTGCACAGGGCAATTTCATACATTAGCCGAGCCAAATGACAGCTGCACAGTGATGCTTTGAACTGAAGGATACTGAAGGCATGAGAGAGGTGAAAGATCTGACGTTGCTGGTTCTAACTTTCTCTGCATCCTCTGGGATATAGTTTGTATTAAGTTCACAGCAAAGTTCTGATTCATCACTTCCCGTGTGCCAAGAGAGGTTTCTGTGATCATACAGTAACTGACATGTTTTTTTAGACCAACAGGGTACATCTATAGAGTGTCAGGACATGTGATGCTCACCTCTACAGCAGCCCCACTTTGTGATTCAGCCTTAAGTATTGTAAACTTGTCCTTAAGAATACATTTACACAAAAATGAAACATTTTGGCTTTCTTCCATCAGTATTGTCTAATTCCTGCTTAAACGGCATGCTTCAGTTCAGAACATGCTTTGTGCTGCCTTTGCACTAGTGTGCTTTAAGTAAACAAAAGCTTATGTTGAATGGTCTTTGTCTTTACATTTTCTTAGAATTAGGGGGGGATGTAATGACACTGCACTCACCATTGTTTGTGCTGAAGCCAGTAAAATCTGCTATTCCAATTGAAATAAACTGGTTCACACAATAGTATTCTGAAGTTGTCAATATTCTGTATGTATGATTTTTGCATTTTTATTCTTTTGTAATGTAGAAGAGTAACAAGTACAAACGTTTCAGCTGATGCCTTCCTTAGTGTAAAGGCTCTTGCTACTCTTCAGCATCACAAAAAGAATAGTTTTACAAAGTTCTGATTGAAAACTAGTTTATTTTCACTTTCTGTCTTGAAACCAGGAAGAAAATATTCCTAAAAAAAGTCTGTCTTACATAAAATAATCAGGTGTAAATTCGAGCATGTGTGAGAAAACTGGCCATGAGCAGTGCAGAAACTTAAACATGTATTCTCAATCACCTATATTTCGAAAAGTATATATATATATAAAAAAATAAAAATCAGCCATTGTTTGCTTTTGTCCTCAGTTACCTGTAGTGCCATGGTTGTCTCTGCCAGTCTGGTTACCCATGATCCAGCAGGGGTGGGTATCTGGATAGGCCAGTGTCCTTCACTGCATCCTCCGTTTTGTGAGGCCCACTGCTGTCTGGACGGGAGGGAATGAAGATAAATATTTCATGAATATGACTCACTACTGAACTCTTAATCAGCAGAACGAAAGTCAATGTCAAGATAGAGCCTCACAAGACTTTTACTCAGGAAATATTTAGTGCAGAATCTGCTAAGCTTGAAGCCCAAACATCTCCCTAACATGGCAGCTGGGTTTCTATAAGATTACTGTTTCTTATCGAACATATTTCTACTATACCATTTGGACAGTAGCCTACAACAGTCACTGTGTCACCTGCGTGCAGTTTTGGTTGACCACCCCACAATGCTCTGTCAGATGTTTTTAAGGCCTACTCAAGATTTAAGGGCTGACAGTTAAACAGCTTTCACATACATTTGACATAAAGTAACAAATGTGTTGATAAAAAAATAAATGAGCCACGGTTGTGTTAACATGATAACATCCTTATTAACAATTATACACTGGCTCTTCTGCAGTGTTGTGGAATTATCATTTGTAACACATGGCCGATTCCCCTACAAAAAACAAAACCCCATTAAATAATCTAGTGATTTAAGGTTGCCGTGGTTATTGAGAAAAGAGACATACATTAAACGTCATAACTAACCTCAGGAAGATGTTGTTGCTATCCCGAGGGGGATTCGGTATGCACATGATTTCCTATGACGCATTACATTTCAAAATAATCTATTTTTTTACCACTGAGTCCATCTGCTGACTACTGGCCTCCGTAAAACATTTTACGTGGTATGAAGATACCAAGGGAACTAACCAAGACTAAAAACCAAGACTAATCAATCAAGGTGTTGCAAGTGAATTGTATGCCGTATTAACGAGTAATTTATATAAATGTGTAAACTTGTCTTGCTGTGCTACATATCCCCGCTTCCAAGGAGCCACGTTTTTTTCTCTCCAAAAAGAACAATCCCTATCGGGGCGGGTGATTTTATTTTGTGAAACTATTGTTACCGTGACATACTTTGCATCCAACCAACGACACTGCACACACCGTAACCTTCCAGGTTCATTGATCCTACCTGCTCAACCTGCCAGCTGGACGCCTTCCAGTTTCGTCCCCGGCTGTCCGGCGGGTTTCTTCTCCGAGTGTTTAGACCTCCCTGTCGGCGTTTTCTGCGCCCCGTCTCCCAAATCCCCCGAAGGACACTGTTCAAGTTACTGTGACAATCCTGTTTCCAGATATCCCATAGTCACCACACAGCTGCAGAAAGGCAGCCACCATCTATAACTTGTGTCAAATTCCCAACAGGCTAATATCAAACTCTGCTTCTCCTTTAAATCCAATGCGACAAAAAGAGAAGGAGGCAGAAACAAACTGGTTGCGCAGCTGCACGTTGGATTGACGACACGAGTGTTGTTAATGTCATCATGCATGTTTGGAAAATGTTTTCACACAAAGTAACGACTCAAAACAATAAATAATGTGACGTATATTTAATAAAATGTTTTTCTGCTGAGAAAAAGAGTGGCGGGAAAGCTGCGCGAGGAAGCAGTCACACCTGGAGGCTAATTATCTTTAAATGCAGGTGTGGTGGCACGCAGCTAACAGATTAGGCCGACAGCTTCAGGTGTGTTACGTCTCATAGCAGCTGCCAAAGCACATAAGATGTGAAAGAAAAACAACTAAACAATTCAAGTAATCTTTAGCAGGTATGACTTTGCTAATCCAGTTAAGCAGGTCCAAAAGTTGGAGTCTGAACTGGGATTTCCAAGTGTCATTGAAGAGGTTCCAGTGGGTCCACCTGTTTCGTACTGGTCCATATTGGTCAGCATGAGGGGAGCTCTAACTGTACCACTATTGCATGCCATGTTGACTATTGAATGCAAAGCATAGTCATTGTATTATGGAGTGGAAATAAGATAACTATATACTACTATACTATACTATAGATACTGAATACCCTTATTATGTGTAATTACTCACAGGCTGACGAGCATCACTAAGACTAACAGATATCGTCTCTGTGTTCTAGTTTGTGTCAGCCAGAACAAATATTTCCAATGATACTTTAAATGGAAACCCAAATTCAATGGCAGAATCAAACAAGCAATTATACCAACCTTAAAACCAATTAACTCACACAGGACATGAGACTAACAGGTGTTTGTTTGTATAAAGAGTTAGGGTACATTTAACGTCACAATTCAAAGGAATTTATCCACATTGCAGATGAGACTGACAGGACAGATGTCAACTAATGTAAAAAGAAAAGAAAACAAGTGAAATATAAAGTATAACTTTAAATCTTTCCCGAGCCACATTTTCCTTGTGTTTGTCTTTTGGTTAATTTGACACATCACACAGTAATGTTACATTGCTACAAGACAGCATAGTAGTGGCAGCAGAACTGCTGGATGAGTCATTGGATGAAAAAGTGTAGGACAAAGACAAAGAGGATGGAGGAATGCTATATGTGGGGGGAACTGTAATAGTGGAGATACGATAGTAGTGTAATTCAAGTTGCCAAAGAAGCAGGAAAAAAATTCAGATAAGGTCTTGGTCATGTCATATTCGGACCAATAGAATTTGAATACAAACACATTAAATTGGTGCAGTAAAAACGACTTTATGTAGTGGTGGAAGAAGATCTTTTACTAAAAGAATGAGTATTTTAATCCATAATAATAAATCATACATTATGAGTTTGTATTTGAAAAGTAACGGAAGCGTTAAAATAAATGTAGTAAGGTAGAAAGCACAATATTGGCTTCCAACATGTAGTACATAATGTAGTAGGCCATATAATACAGTAGGATAAAATAAAAATACCTCAAAACTGCATTTAAGTACAGTACTTAGTCACGAGTAAATGTACTTACCATAGTTACATTCCACCACTGACTATGTGTGTGTGTGTGTGTGTGTGTGTGTGTGTGTGTGTGTGTGTGTGTGTGTGTGTGTGTGTGTGTGTGTGTGTTCAGTTGAAATAAAAATCAACAGTAAGAAAGTCTGGACTGTTTCAGCACAATGGAGAGATCCAGAGTGAGACTGCTATGTAGAGTTTAGTGTCGAGTAGGCTACCTTTAAATGTTTCAGCACCATGGACAGAGTACGGTGAAGAAGATTGTCTCTGGCGCCCTCCAGTGACCAAAACCCAGTACTGACAGGAATAATGAAAGAGGCAATAACGTTTGGTTTTCCACTGTCTGTTATAATTCACAAAGAACATTTAAAAAAAAAAAATCTAAAATTTATGTTGTCTTAATTCTTGCATTAAGTTACTTAGTTTAAGTATGCATTAATTTGTGATCATTCAAAAAGGTGGAGTTTGAGCTTTCCCCCTAACTCTTTCACAGTATTTTCTTTATTTCTTTATTATTCTTAGACAGTGGGTCTATGGAGAGTTTGGTCAATTTTTATACTGCATACAGTAGACAAGCAATAACACTTAACGAAACACTTGAAAATGTTTGTGAAGGGTCAACTTTGTGTGAGTTATGTAAGCTTCATACACAATAACAGTGTTTTGGGAGTTTGTTTTCCTATTTATGCAAAATGTGTATACTATCATTATTGTCAATTGTCAACATATGCTGCAGTGTCTCAGACTTTTGATTTTGTTTCCTCTACCTTCCAGACACAAATCATTTTCATTCCATTTAACTAAAATCTACTTGCAGAGACTTTTTGATGGAGCAGTGAATGCTGTGTGTAAGTTTTCTTGTTGCGAAAGGTTGTAATCATTGTTAGAGTAATGTTATAAGGACTGATTGATTTTTACTGTGTACAATCTATTTGAGGACTCCGGAGGCAGTTGCAAGGTACCGAAGGGCCCTAAGGGCTGCAGCCTCTGCCGTGAAAGAGGCAAAGCAGCGGGTGTGGGAGAAGTTCGGAGAAGACATGGAGAAGGACTTTCGGTCGGCACCAAGGTGCTTCTGGAAAACCGTTCGCCACCTCAGGAGGGGGAAGCGGGGAACCATCCAAGCTGTGTACAGTAAGGATGGGACGCTGTTGACCTCAACTGAGGAGGTAATAGGGTGGTGGAAGGAGCATTTTGAGGAACTCCTAAATCTGACTAATACACCCTCTATGGTAGAGGCAGAGCTGGAGGATGATGGGGGATTGTCGTCAATTTCCCTGGTGGAAGTTGCTGAGGTAGTTAAACAACTCCACAGTGGCAAAGCCCCAGGGATTGATGAGATCCGTCCAGAAATGCTTAAATCTCTGGGTGTGGAGGGGTTGTCTTGGTTGACACGCCTCTTCAACATTGCGTGGAAGTCTGGGACGGTGCCTAAGGAGTGGCAGACCGGGGTGGTGGTTCCCCTTTTCAAAAAGGGGGACCAGAGGGTGTGTGCCAATTACAGGGGTATCACACTTCTCAGCCTCCCCGGTAAAGTCTACTCCAAGGTGCTGGAAAGGAGGGTTCGGTCGATAGTCAAACCTCAGGTTGAAGAGGAACAATGCGGATTCCGTCCTGGTCGTGGAACAACGGACCAGATCTTTACTCTCGCAAGGATCCTGGAGGGAGCCTGGGAGTATGCCCAACCGGTCTACATGTGTTTTGTGGATCTGGAGAAGGCGTATGACCGGGTGCCCCCGGGAGATACTGTGGGAGGTGCTGCGGGAGTACGGGGTGAGGGGGGTCCCTTCTCAGGGCCATCCAATCTCTGTACGACCAAAGCGAGAGCTGTGTCCGGGTTCTCGGCAGTAAGTCGGACTCGTTTCAGGTGAGGGTTGGCCTCCGCCAGGGCTGCGCTTTGTCACCAATCCTGTTTGTAGTATTTATGGACAGGATATCGAGGCGTAGTCGGGGTGGAGAGGGGTTGCAGTTCGGTGGGCTGGGGATCTCATCGCTGCTTTTTGCAGATGATGTGGTCCTGATGGCATCATCGGCCTGTGACCTTCAGCACTCACTGGATCGGTTCGCAGCCGAGTGTGAAGCGGCTGGGATGAGGATCAGCACCTCTAAATCGGAGGCCATGGTTCTCAGCAGGAAACCGATGGAGTGCCTTCTCCAGGTAGGGAATGAGTCCTTACCCCAAGTGAAGGAGTTCAAGTACCTTGGGGTCTTGTTTGCGAGTGAGGGGACAATGGAGCGGGAGATTGGTCGGAGAATCGGCGCAGCGGGTGCGGTATTACATTAATTTTTCGCACCGAAGGAAAAGCTCTCAATCTACTGGTCAATTTTCGTTCCTACCCTCACCTATGGTCATGAAGGCTGGGTCATGACCGAAAGAACAAGATCCAGGGTACAAGCGGCCGAAATGGGTTTCCTCAGGAGGGTGGCTGGCATCTCCCTTAGAGATAGGGTGAGAAGCTCAGTCATCCGTGAGGAGCTCGGAGTAGAGCCGCTGCTCCTTCGCGTCAAAAGGAGCCAGTTGAGGTGGTTCGGGCATTTGGTAAGGATGCCCCCTGGGCGCCTCTCTAGGGAGGTGTTCCAGGCACGTCCAGCTGGGAGGAGGCCTCGGGGAAGACCCAGGACTAGGTGGAGGGATTATATCTCCAACCTGGCCTGGGAATGCCTCGGCATCCCCCAGTCGGAGCTGGTTAATGTGGCTCGGGAAAGGGAAGTTTGGAGTCCTCTGCTGGAGCTGCTACCCCCGCGACCCGATATCGGATAAGCGGACGAAGATGGATGGATGGACAATCTATTTGTGTCTGCAGTGTGAGCAAAGCTTTAGCGATTCAGGCAGTTTCTTTTGCTTCTGGCTGTTTTATGTACTGTACCCATGGTTTCTCAGTGACCTTTCCTGTACACCACACCGCAAAGATCAGTTTCTTAGCATCACAACTCAATCTCACCATATTTCTTCACACTTATCCCACTCAATTTAATTACCATAAACACTGGCTCTAAAGCTTAAGGCACTTTGAAACAAAACTAGTTTATTTTTCTGCAAACTTCCCTTTAGAAACCTTAAAAATATTTGTTTATAATTATCAAGCTTGAGGAGGATGAGGAGAAACTTTTGTAAGTTGTGGGCTGATGTCTTCTCTAGGAGACAAAGAGAGGTAAAGTAGATTAGGGTGTGTTGGAGAAGACTGTCCCAGTCTGGATGTCAATTATGAGAACTAACAAAGAAATACACGCTGAGCTTGTACTTTACCAGTACACTGCTGATAACAAACCCCACAGCAGCTGCCCAGTGACACAGCAGTGAACCGACACTGGCTTGTCATGAAGCTCTGCTGGAGTAAAGTGCAAGGACACTTGGGTCAACAATAGTTGTTGAAGGACATCCTTTAAATATTACAAATTATTTCAATAAGGGGGGTAAAATGTCAGTTATTTTAATCATCAGGCAGCACAAGCAAAGTCAGTATCCACCTTTAAATCCCTTCTTAAAACTAATAATAACTTTCTCTTAACTAATTTTGAATTATTACATATTTTAATTATAATTTTACATTTTTCGTTGTGGATTTTATTCCTTGTTTTACTGTAAAGAGATGTTTACTTTGTTAATTAAAAGTACAATGCAAATTCAGTTAGTAATATTGAATAAGAAAATAAAAATAAACAGGACATGAAACCTATGTGTGTTATTTTTTGTCTATATTTCAAGTTCAGCTCATATGTGTAGGTCTGAAGTAGGCTAATATAGGTGCAGTGATGTAATATTTAGGACATTTTATTTATAGCCTTCACAAACTACACTAAACTGGAACTTTTTGTTTTCCATTGTAAAAGCCATGTTTATTATTATTATTCACCAATTCACTTTGAATTGTGTAGGCTACGTCATGCTTATTTAATGTAGGCTGGCATCGATTAAAAAGAATGCTTTTACTTTTTAATACGTTTTTCTTCTTAACTTTGTATGTTAGGCTGTTGAGAAGTTACAGTACGTGTAACGTTAGTCTGTTTATTATTTAATATCAATACAAGTAGGCTATACTGTAGGTGCATACTTTGTAAAAATGGCGTCTGATATTGGCTGCCTTCATAAGCGGAGCTGTGCTATCAGTGACCACAACAACATCAGTGCATTATAATTCATCTCCAGAGAATGAAGTCTGCCGCTACATCAGGACTTGCGTCGGACAAGAAAATACATACAAGCCGCCGTCATCATGGGAAACTACGGCCGCTCTGTCGCAGATGTTTCTAACGAACAACGCAATGAACATTTTCACGGCATACAGGAGACATGATCGCCTTTCACTTATTAACCGCCCGTGTACTATCGAAGAAGAAGTGACCTCTGAGGAGGAAGATGTCAGCGCTGAAAAAGGTAGGAGGGAAGATGAATGGTGTCGTGTTTGTGCATGAACCAAGCCTGCAGTAAAGCCTGTTGTTGTTATTGACTGTTATCTCAAGTGCACCAGGTCTGATGGAGGTTTGGGGGTCTTGACCAGACAGGTGAATCCAGCGTGTCGCACCTGGTCAGACTGAGAGAAGTGTAAATGATAGAAAGTTCTGCAGTGCATGGATGAGTCACTCGCTGAATGATTTTTTTTTTTTTTGCACTTGTAGGGTGTTTCCTGCACCAATCAATCACTGGATGATGCATGGTGTGTGGGTGAGGAGGTGTTGTGAGAATTAGAGTATATGTGTTTGGAGGTGGAGGGTGGTGCCATTGAATCCATTGTGAATGCAGGGGACCCACAGTTTCTTCCTCAAGTTTCTTCTGTCTGTAAATGCCCACACGTTCCTATTGTGCTGCTCCCCTCCATTCAGTCAGTCAGTCAGTCAGTGTGTGTGTGTGTGTGTGTGTGTGTGTGTGTGCGCGTGTGCGTGTGTGCGTGTGTGTGTGCGTGTGTGTGTGTGCGTGTGTGTGTGTGTGTGTGTGTGTGTGTGTGTGTGTGTGTGTGTGCTTGGAGTGACTCAGCTGTATTGTACTATATCTGTCATCCATCTTTTCATCTGTCACAGGTGTTACCATGGCTACTACAGACTCACTGCTGTCTTTTCTTTGAGAAGGACTCAGGTAAGAGGTGGGAGGGGTGATCAAGACACACATAATGAGGAGATGTTATTTACGCTAAAAGGTGGCTTCTTTTTGCTTTTCTTTTTATACATGTTGTATAATGGCTTTATAATAGCAGGGATCTGAAGGAATGACAGTGTTATGATGGAAGCTTCTTTGTTCTTTTCAAGTGATGAGTAGGATCAGACCATTGTGGCCTGTTGTAGTAACTGGTTGGTAATAGTGTAAACTTTTTATTCAGAGACTATAAAGGGTAAGTCTGGTGATATTCTATATTTTTCTTATTGGCAAATAATCCCATAAAAAGACCGAACTGATCATACTAAGTGTTGCCCTTGTAGCCCAAAACTGTATATATGTATATATATATATATATATATATATATATCTTATTGCTATGTGCCATTGACCTTCATTCTTCGACCAAAAAGTATTAAAACACATCAATGTTCATCATTTCCATAAACACAGGCTCTGTAAAATAGTGGATGTTTGACCATATTTCAGGTTGTAAGACCACTTAGCCTTCTTGGCACATCTAAGTTTTGACTCCTGTAATTTAATTCAGCTGTCTTATGAATTAAACTATAAACCTCAGACGCAGGGAAATGCTGAATGAGGAATTATTTGAAGATTTAGATCACAACATCAGGGCAGGTAAAATAAAACAATAAGTTATATCTCAGACTGGTCCTTTGACCAACTTGATATTATATTCTGTATTACAAGTTGTTAAACAGTTCAAAGCTCGTCTCCAAATTTTAAACTTTTCTACATATTTTTTTTTAAAGATTATTATTTATTTATTTTATCTCAGTACAGAGAGACAGGAAAGGGGGAGAGAGAGAGAGAGAGAGAGAGGGGATGACATGCAGCAAAGGGCCGCGGGTCTGAACTCAGCCTACATGGGGTGCAGCACGTTCTTCCGGGTGAGCTTGAAGTTACCCAAACTTCTCTACATCTCAACTAGAACCATATTTTGACTAGAACCAGAGTTTACTTTTTGTGCACCATCCTGGTGCCATAAAGTCACCGGCAAACCAAATGTGTGTTAATCCGCAGCTAAAAAAGTTCTCTGCAAATACACAATTTACTCCTTTTTGGGGTAATTTCTGCTCTATCTACAGTGCCCAACAGTATTACGAAAAATAATATACAATTTAAACTATATTTTTACATATTTAATATTTATATATATTATTGTTTTAAAGATGTACTTCTTCAGTAGGAACCAATAGGCTTGGGACTGAAAGCTACAGACAGGCTGGGAAAGTCAGATAGTATATTGTTGGTTCATGGGACTTATAATTCTTCTTAATATAGAATAATGCCAGCCTTCTTCCTTAGATGAGTTTCAAACTACTACTTAAACCTGCATTCATGTATTTATTTATGGCCACCTGGGGGCAGTACAACAAGCAGCAACATTGACATATTATCACCTTATTAGGTTGATATGGCGAATAGCAGACACTTGCCTATTTACACATCCAGCAGATATGGAGAAACATTAACATTCCTTTAAGAGTCGTGTTTGTGTCCCCCTGATGAACGTGGGTCCAATACTTACTCTCCTTTTAACAACTCCTGAGAGAAATATCTGGCTCTTTAGCTGCTAAGTTCCAAGCTAGTTGCTAATTTTGTCTGCTGTTTGGTGCTGTGCAGGAAGTGTATCGCTGACTATTGAGGCTGGAAACTATGCTGACAAGAGCAGTGAGCTGTAAAATGCTCCATAGATTTGAAAACTGCAGAGGTTGGGTTTGTGGTTTGTCACTAAGAGCGACACCGTTCACATGCACATAGACATTCCATCCATTGTTAATGTAAAAATATTTATTAACGCAGCTTTATACCTCAACATTCCTTTGGATAAGCCCGGTTGTTAGCACTGTCCTCTTACAATGAAAAAGATTGATTCCTGCTTTTCTTTCTGTGTGCTGTAACTTTACTTCTGTAAAGTTTATGTTACGTGTGATCGGACAGATGAGATTACATTACATTACATTACATGTCATTTAGCTGACGCTTTTATCCAAAGCGACTTCCAATTAAGTGCTTTCAACCCTGAAGGTGCAAACTCCGACAACAAGTAGTAAGTGCAAGTACATTAGCTTTAAATAAGCAAAACTATGTTATGTTTATCTGAGGTGTAGTCAGAAGAGATGTGTTTTTAGCCTTCGGCGGAAGATGCGTAGGCCATCTTGATGTCAATAGGGAGCTCATTCCACCATTTAGGAGCCAGGACAGCAAACAGTCGGGATTTCGTTGAGTGACTAGTTCTCCCTCGCTGTGAGGGGGCAGCAAGCAGGTTGGCAGATGCAGACCGGAGTAGGCGGGTTGGGGTATAGGGTTTGACCATGTCCTGGAGATGTTTATTTACCATCTAGCACAGTGCATGATGGGAAAGGTTTGAGCCTAATACCAAAGGACAGACAGGTGAAGACAGCAAATCAACCTCACATAGCATAATGGCGGTGTTAGCTGTTGTACAGTAATGTGTGGAGAATTTGGGCATAGAGCTTAAAAGAGATAGTCGTTAATTAGGTAAACTCTGCACGACTCCATCTCTCAGCAGAGGTCAGAGCACTGAGAACCATCCAAGGAAAAAGCACTGCAGGGGTCCGCTGCCTTTCCCATGGCATTTTTTGGGCATCATGGATGATCAAATGCTGGCTCACATCAGCACAATCCTCAAATACTATCGCTATCACTGTGATGCTTTTGAAGCCAAAGGCCAAGACGAAACCATGAAAGAGTAATCTTAAATTCCGTGAATTTTTATTTACTTGGTTATAAATATTGACACCAAAACGTATTCTCAAGATTCTTGTGACATGAGAAAAGAATTTGCTTGTCGCTAGGAGCATGTTTGTTGGTGTATAATTCACCAGTGAACTAACATTTTGAGGTCAGGTTTGGCTATTTTTAAACTGAAGCTTTACCTTTCTGTTCTGTTCATTAATATCTCAGGGACATTTTGCATATTTAGCCCAACACTAATTGTTACCGTGTGTCTGTAGTGTTTCAGTGTCGTTCTATATCATAACACCATCCTTAGATAAAGACTGTAGGATCACAAGTTTGACAGCATTTGCTCAAACAATGATCTTGTATGTGTTAATCACATTCTGAAAATGTCTTTACGCATTACAAAATGAGCTGACAGTGGAGTTTCAGCCCAACCACACATCAGAGATTATCTGTGAGTTAATCATGTGTAGGGTCCTACTGTGCCTTTACAGGCTTTGTCAGCACAAAGGCCCAGATGAAGTGAACGTGGATACGGGAACATCTCTGCTTGTTTGATGTGCATAACCTAAAGAATTGTTCCGAGTTTTTTCTTCTTTATCAGCCATCCGCAGAACTTGCTCTTTATCATACCTTGCTCATCATTTTCTCAAGGTTGAGGCAGAATGTTAATGTCTGTGTGGACTGGATCATTTTAAGGAAAATAAAGCAAGCAGGCCATGCAGTGATGCTGTTTATGACCTTTTAGTGCATGAGCTTAAGCTTTAAAAATGAGCATGATGAGCTTTTCAAAAGTCTGCTGTTTTTAGCGTTTTTAATCTAGAACAGGATTACAGCACAAATGTGTAAATCTTTGACATTTCCTAAATCACTTCAGATCAGTGTTACACCACTAGGTGGGACTGTTTACTTGATAACATATCGAAACACTGCTATGACATACCTGCTGGTGTGTTTCAAAAACTGTCCATGTCAGAATCCACTACAGGTTGTGTGCTGTGTTATCTTGGAAAATGTATTTACTGAGAGGGCTTTCTTGTGCTGCTCAACAGTTTGTGTCAGCAGCAGTGCAAGGGTAAGTTTGATAGGACTAAAAGCAAAGAAATCACTAGAGCACAAAGATTGTATTGTGTCTCTCTGCTGTTGGAAATGTCCCCAATAAAAGTAAAGGCTTTAAATGAAGAATCTTTTAATAGTTATAAGCAAACTATTGTAATCATTTCAGTAAAGTAGCAGCTATTACTGTATGTGAAATGTAATAATTTTAGTTCATTTAGATCTGTGTGTCCACAATGTTTTAGAAAACAGAGGTAGTGATATAGATATATGTGTGTATATATATATATAGATATATATATATAGATATATAGATATATATCTATATATATATATTTTAGACTGGGCAGTTTAGAGAATAGGAGCCGATATCAGGCAGCATAGTCCACTTTGATTTGCTGTCAGTCTGTACGTAGTGGAATAATAGAAAAACACCAGTTCATTTAGCTGTAGATCTGCTAGTTGGTATGGTGACTATCCATCACCGTTTTACAGTTGGCAAGAGACGATAGCAAGTTCAAAAACTTGGTCTCTTTCCAAACATTCACCTGCACAGAAGAAGTGTAGAAAACAGGACAAAAAAACATCAAGGCATCTAGGTTTGAGTGCTTATATACACACACGGTTTTACATCCTTGAATGTTAGCTTTGTCTTTCAGTGTGCTTATTTAAGCGGCCCTTCTTTTCTATCTGCATCAGCTACTGCTGATGCAGATTCATCCAGTGAAGAAGCGCTCATATTTCTCTTGAGTAGCACCTCTACTCCTTCAGAATACCAATAAGTCTTACATTGGGCCTAAAGTCAATATGATCCTTTCTAAATCTGTATTTATTCCTCTCAGATTGTCTCTCAACCTTAGACGCTCTGCTATGTTGTAGGACAGAGAAGAGGCTGGTGAAGGAGGGAGGACGTGAGGGGAATGTGAGGGCTGTTGGACTTGGTGTTGTTCTGCTGGTTGGTGAAATTTGCTGTTCCAGTTTGGACAAGAAGTCATCTCAGGACTTTAAAAGACAGGAATGTGTTCAAGACTTGTGTTGTAATTTGCTTGGATCTGGTGCGGGTGAACTGGAACCATCAGTTTTGGCGTGCTTCCTGTTGTTCAGTTTTGTGTAACTTTCTCCATGGATTGTATGCTATTTAAACACCTGCACATGGCCTGAAAAACGTGTCTGATCTCGAAGACGTCAGCAGGGTCCCGACAAGACCAGGAAATGACTCCCTCCCTTTCAGTCGGAGGAGTGATGTCATCGCAGGGAGAGCGTGAGTTGGCTAAGGCTTTATTGAGCTTGACGTTTTATCACCAAGCGCACGAGACGTATGACCACATGCACCAGTCAATACGAGGACACAGAGCAGGAAAAGTGAGAGCCAAATGACATGGCAACACATGTGTGACTCGTTATAAACCCCCCTGGGAGGGAAAAGGAGTGTGAGGCAAAGGCACGCAGAGAGACAGAGATGCAGAGATGCAGATAGAAACCCAGAGGGGAAGAGGGACAGCATGAGTGTGCATGCTGATGGGGATAGGAGTGTGTGGAGCTACAGAGCTGCAGAATCCTGAATCCAGCAGATGGAGAATCCGTGTCCTTGTTTTGCGGTGATCTTTGGGAGCAACATGCAGCTCGCGCCGCTGCCTCGCACTGCTGCAGTGGAGGAGTAAATGCGGAGTCCAACACTGCTCCAGGTGATCCACACGCAGCCCAGCCCGGCAGACTGCTCCCTCCTTAGCCTTCCCTCTCCTCCTCTTCCTTTTCCTCCTCCTCCTCCTCCTCCTCCTCCTCCTCCTTCACCTCCTCCACCTCCTCCTCCTCCTCTTCCTCCTCTGTCAGTGCTCCATTCCTCTGAGGGCTTTGAACAAATTACAAGAAAGGAACAGATATACAGAGGAGAAACCCTGCTTTCCCACTCCATTCTCAGATGTGAAACACCTCTACATGACTGTCCGCCGCTTCCCTGTCATCGAGTGAAGACGCACCGCATATGTGCTCCAATGTCTCCGGAACATAGACTCGCTGCAAGGTAAGAAGACTTGTTCGGAAAAACGCTTCTAGTCTTTGCTTCTTTTGCTTTTTTCTTGAGACATTTTCTATGGAACTGTTACAGCCTTGTGTGTGTGTGTGTGTGTGTGTGTGTGTGTGTGTGTGTGTGTGTGTGTGTGTGTGTGTGTGTGTGTGTACGTGTGTGTGTGTGTGTGTGTGTGTGTGTGAATTTAACAGGTAGATGAGAAGTTGGCACAGCAGATTAGGTAATTGGTATTCCACGCAATGGATAGAAATAAAAAACGCTTAGAGATAGATCTTTGTCAGATATGACAAAATACATGTCTTCAGTTTTAGAGGAAAAGCACCTCTTCTTCCCCTCAATCACAGCGATCCGAGCAGGTGTGTGTTCATGTAACAGAATCCAGCAGGGTGGGAGGGATTGCTCCTCAAACAGTCTTGATGGGCAACAAGGGGATTTTTATCTTGACAATGTGGCCAAACAGCTTTCCATCGATCTACTTACGGGTACTAATGTCGGCACAATCTCTGGCTTCAAAATAACTGACAGACTGCCTTCTTTAATGGTACCAGTTGCTAATCATTATGTAATCATTTTTAACGGTTCTGTTTGGCTGTGGAGAGAGAAAAAAAAACCCCTATTCCTGTCAATTTACATAGAGAGAATTCAAGTCGATGTGAGGATACAAAGGGTGAGATAAAGATAAAGGCAGCAGGTAGATGGGGACAGGGGTATATGGGGAGGGGACTTACCACATCTGTGATTTCGGGAGCCTGCTAGCCAACAGCTAAACAGTGTGATCTCTTTCAAATCCTTAAATCTCTTAATTACATGTTCAAGCCTCAAAGCCTAAACCTATAAGTGACCTAATGGGGGTTCATCACTTTCACCTTACACACAAACAAACACACACACGCACACACACGCGCACACACACACACACACACACACACACACACACACACACACACACACACACACACACACACACACACACACACACACTTCCAAATGGCATAATAAGAGATGGAGACTAGCTGGTGCTGCAGCAATATCCAAATCCTGCATTCTGCTGTTTGACAGGATGTGTGTGTGTGTGTGTGTGTGTGTGTGTGTTTGTTAAAACCTTTGACAGTGTCTTGCGCTCCGTTTAGCTCTTGGATGTGTTTGCCCAGAAAATCACAAATGTGATGTAACCTGAAAAAAGAAGAAAAAACATCACAATAAATCAGTTTCGGCTAAAAAATGTATGTACATTCATGCTCATTCATGTTTGCATATAGATCAGGTAGCATGCAAGGTTCTTTTATAACTGTAGTGATATGCAGCAGAATACTGACAGATGCTCGCATTAATCCTTGTGTCCTGACACATGCAGGCACACACACAAACTGTGCATATAGCATTTGCCCTTGCAATATGCTCCTTCTCCTGATACACTGTACAAACAGTGAGCTAAAGGCACACCTATATGTATAAATACAGGCTCACTCAGACAGCTGTGTGACCTGAATCAAGCTGTTTCATGTGTAGTAAGGTGTCTGAGGTGGTCATTTGTCATGTGTGGCATTAGGATGCAGAAGAGGATCTCAGAGGAGCAGAATCTCAGCTGCTCGCATCTTCCAGGCTGCTTTTTACTGCTCTGATTCTCCAGCAGATACATTGGCATCCTGAAACGCCTCATTTAGCCGGTTCTCAGCAAAAAGCTTGCAGCTCCCAACAAGAATAAAGTTTGGAAAGCCCCGCCAGCATCCCCTAGAGGCTGCAATGTTTATTACACACACAACAATACGGAAACGTAGGGCGAAATGGACGACATACTGACCGACTCATTTTGCTAGAGACCTACTGCTACAATGGTTAAATTAATAGTTAGTAGTTAATAGTGAGAAATATGCTCATTCACTTTCTTTCCGAGTTACATGAGAAGATTGATACTACTCTACTGTCTGTATAGTAAATATGTAGCTGAAGCCAGCAGCCAGTTGTCTTAGCTTAGCATAAAGACTGGAACCGAAATTTAGAAACAACAATTTAATGTATTACAGGGTTTTATGTGCTGGAATTTGCCAGGATCAGTAACTTCCAGGACTGTTTGCTGGTTGCCTGGCAATACTTTGTTAATTAGGATACTGTTTTAAAACCTCTTAAACATTTTTCTTTTAGAATGCTATGAAATGGAAGTATTAATTTTACCTGCAAGGAAAGTTGTATGATTTCCATCCAACGTACATGCGTGCATCCAAGTTATTTTGGTGCAATTTGGTTGTAAGAAACCCATATTTCTGATATAAAAAAATCTTTGAAAACGGGTCAAATTTGACCCGAAGACAACACAAGGGTTAATGAGCTTTAAAGTGTGTAGGAATTTCTCCCATCTAGCGTTGAGATTATATATCGCAATCAACTCTCTCGCACCACATAGTTCAAAGTACGTATTACTGCTACGGTAGCCTTCACGCTTCAAAAAGCCGGTCTCTTGCTCTTTTCAATATCCTTTTTCTTTTTCTGGGCAAAGAAGAAGACTCCTGTTCCTGAAATTTGGATTTTGAATACGTGTGGTCCTCCATGTTTCCTTCTTCAAACTTGCCGGGGCTGGGAGCTACGATACCCATTAGCAGCATTAGCAGCACCTGTGAGTTTATCATGTGCCAGCGAAAATGCGAAAGGCGGAGCAGTATGTCCTGTATGTCCCTTACCGGCTAACGTATTTCAAGATGGCCCATGAATATGGAGCGTCTACCCCAGTTCATGCAAATGCAAATGTAAAATTTCAAGCCAAAAGGAATACTTGGAATTGATGGTGGTGGTAAATATTCATGAAAAAGGACAAGTTTGTGAACGGGCAACAGATTTTGATTATGAACAACTAAACACGTTACACACTGGACCTTTAAGCAAACTTCATACATTCCGCGACCGCGAGGATCCGTTTGTGAGTGTGCGGACTGTACACATAGCAAGCGTGCTTCACAACTGCGCATGCTCCATCCCTTGTTTCACACTCCAGTCGGTGGCGTATGCACCTCTAGCTGGGTTGCAAGAGGAAAAAAAAGATAACAAAATGTATGCTTGTGTGGCCAGGTTAGCTCAGTTGGTAGAGCAGGCGCACATATATAGAGGTTTACTCCTCGACGCAGCGAGTCGCAGCGAATGCTGCATGTCATTCCCCTTCTCTCTCCCCTTTCATGTCTTCATCTGTCCTGTGGAATTAAAGGCCTAAAATGCCCCAAAAAACTATCTTAAACTAAACTAAACTAAACTTAGCTTGTTTTGAAGAGAGGAGATCTGCCATATGTAAAGGCCAAGAGAAAGCTGAAAAGCGAATGCCTGGAACGCCAGACTGACGCAGACCTTTAATGGTAATATGAATGGAAATGGTACAACTCGGCAGCTGTGCACGGAACGTAGAAAGTACTGTATGTCCGAGCAGATTTTGTTACCATTGGACAGAGCAAGGCTAGCTGTTTCCCCATTTTCAACCTTTGTGCTAAGCTAAGCTAATTTCCCAAAATGTTGAAAGGGTTAATTATCCCTTTGGGAGCATGAATGTGTTTTTAAAATTTCATGGTAACCTGTTTGTTACGTTATGAGATATCCTAAATTGAGAATAGCAGAAAACATTCAGATTCAGCCTCTGCAGCCCATTAATATTTATGATTTCTTTTAGATACTTTGCAGTATCTTGTAAAATTTTGAGTGAGTCCTTTGAGGACCATGAACACCAAACCAGATGACAATCTGGCCAGTAGTTGTTGAGATCTGGACCAGGTAGCTGAACAGGGGGAAAGACGGATGGTTCGATCAACAGATGGGGCTAATGGAATATTGTTAGAGCTCCTTTTCGCATCATCCTTCATTGCTGACACCTGGCAGTGGATTTGATAATGGTTCAGTTTGATTAACAGAGTGATGAAACATTCTGCATGTTGGACATTATTTTAGATGTCATGTTCAAGATCTCTGTTGGACACCACAGTTTGCTTTTTGCGTCCTATTTTGCAAATGGGCGATCAGTAGTTTGACAGAGTTAATAAAATAGCTAATTTGTTTATATACCCTCTTTGTTTTACTCCCAGAGAGTGTGTGTTTGTTTTTAGGATTAAAGCTGCAGTACATCTGGCTGTTGATGGCATCTTTTCTATTTGTTTTGCTGCATTGGTTTGGAGGTCAGGATGGAATGATTAACCAGCCATTAACTGACGAGCTGATTCATTGCTGAGTGCAGAGCAGGACGACAATTGAAAGACCAGTGAGTTCTGTGAAATTTATAGTGATAATCCACAGAATCATTTTTAAGATAACTTTTATGTTGTTTTTATCCATCATTAAACATGAACATGTCTTCACCTGAAACTGGCACTGCTGGAATGACTTCTTTCTCATATTTTCTTTTTAAGAAGCTTGGTTTCTGTTGGTGGCACCACTTTATTCATAGTGGTGATGACTATGCATGTTATAACCACATAATGTAGTATTAAACTGTAATCAGTATCAAACTGATAACAATCCCATCTATAGTACTTAAATACATTAGCATCTCCCAATGTCTCAAACCCAAACCAAAATAAAAACGGATTAAACTAAACAGGTGAGACGTGTGTTGTAATGAATCAACTGTAATACCTAGTGTGACCAGCAGAGGGTGTCTAGGTATATGACCATGGTGTATGTTGGTATTAAGGGAGACGAAGAAGAGTAGCTACAAGCTAGGTTTTGGTGATGATGTTGGTTCGTACATTAAAGTTTGAGCACAAGCTCATTGTGGATTAAAAACCATGTCTCATCTTTAAGACACAAACAACACATGTCGGAGGCCTATTTGCTTCCATGGCATCAGCTAGCCTGAAAGCTTCACACAAGAGAGCTGTTTTCTGTTGTTGTGAAAATTCATTCATCTCATAATTACGAGATCTTTTCTCATAATTACGAGATCTTTTCTCAAAATTGAGTTAATGAGTTATTTGCTCGCAATTACGAGATCTTTTCTCAAAATTACGAGATAAGGTGTCTACATTTTTTCTATGGTGAATCTAATACGCTTCCGTAGTCATCTCACTCTGTAACCAACATTTAAAATGTGTCAGTTTATTACGTCAGCCTGTCTACTGAGCTGCACAACACTGCTCTTTTTCCACTTAGACATGGTTTCTTGGACTACTTGGTTTCAACAATGGAAATAAATCAGTAACAGTGAGAAGTTAAAGTGTTGATGACAACCACCTCAGGGAGTGACAGATCCAGCAATTAACTTACCTTATAATGATTCAGGATTTGGTTTTAGCAGCTTACCTATTTAGATCTCAAACTGTTACAACTTCACATCTTTTCTCTGTCCTGTCACTCTCTTGCATCTTTCTAGTGACACCTTGGTATTTTCTCTTGCTTCACGTCAGCGTCTACAAACACTGTAGACTATTGTAACCACATTGTTTCAGATACATATCTTACTGTTTCCACTGCATGGTACGGCTCTGCTCTACTCAACTCGCTCATTTTTGGTTTTCCATAAGCACAAGTTGGCTAGTACCTGTTACCTTTTTAGTACCACCTTGGTCGAGGTTACAAGCGAGCTGAGCTGACACTAACAGGTAGAGTTAAAACATTGCAGACCACTGATTGGTCAAAGAGAACCGTCACTAGCGCTACATGGGACATCCTGCACAAACCCAAAATTTTTTTAAATAGCCAAACTACCATCAATAGGGGCCTACGTACACTGCGCTGTGCAATTGACGAAGTGCAGACGTGCCTCTGTTTGGTTGCCGATGAAATTGAGTATTCAGTGAGTGTTGCGTTGCAGTTTGACGCAGCTGATATAGTTTTGGTTCAAGATAAAATGAGAAGAGAAAATACACAATTGTAGTTCCAGTGTTTAAAATCAGTTAATTACAATTCACACTTGCATATCTTCTCTGTATAGCCAATATTTGCACATCAAACATGTCTACTGTACTTTCCCTCCCTGTATGTATTGAGTAGGGCTAATGATTTATTATTATCAATTAATTACCAGATTATTTCATCAAATCATTTGGTCTACAAAATGGCAGTCTATTGTGAAAAATGTCACCATGTCTTGTTTCGTCCAACCGATGGTCCATAACCCAAGAATATTCTATTCACATTGATATAAAGCAGATAAAAGCAGCATATCCTCACATTTGAGAAGCTGGAAACAAAGAATATTTGGCATTTTTGCTGAGTGACTTTATTCAATATCCTATCATAATTAAGTAATATTTTCCATCTGTTGTATTCTTGTCTACAGTGTACCCTTATTCTTTAGCTGCTGCAGTGACCCAAGACAGGAATTATTAAAAAATAATGTTTCATCTCAGCTCTGTTATCTTAATGTTTCCTGGACACCTGATGTTCAGTCTTGTGGCAAAATTGAAGAGAAGCTGGATGGAAATAACCAGAATCTCCAGAAATGGTTGCCCGTTTTAATCCCTCTTAGTGGTGCTTGGTACAATACCATGTTAGGTAGCGAGGGAATCTGTGTGGGTGTACGAGTGAGTGGAAGAGTGAATATGAGTTTGAATATAGAGAGCATTCAGAGGAGTGAGCTGGATATTGGCAGCAGAAAGCACGATTGATACAATTTATTGTTTTGTACATGTACTCTTCTCACATTTGACCTAAGTGGATAACTGTGTCCTACATACATTTCAGGAGATGTAGCTGAATGTTATGGAATATGTAAGACATGACATTGATAACATCAAGCAATCAAATTTTATTTTCTTCCCATAAAACTGTACGGGGTTGATGTTGGTATGTCAGAAAAACAGTGATAGCATGAATGCTTCGCACCACATACTGTAAGTAAGTGCTGGTTAGTGTCAACCTTAATTTTCTCTCTGCAACGTTAATTTCATGGCAAACGCCAGCTCTGTCATTGTCACTTAAACATCAGTTTGAAACAACCTCATTGAAAGGCTTCTCTGCACTACATTACATCTTGTAGCGCATGGCCTACACGCTCAAACTTTTGGCTCTGTGGGATTTTGAGGCAGTAGCAACAGCAAATTCTTAGAAAGACATTTTTTCAAATTGAATCCCCGTCGCATGTTAGCTGTCAGTTACTGTACTAAATCCAGGAGGTAAAATGGTAACTGTGAGCCGTTTGAAGGAAAATCAATGACGAGAAAGGATGAGACTGACTGAAATCATACAATCTGCATTGATCAGCCATGAGGAGAGACTCTCTTGTCGAAGTCAAATAAGCTAGTTGGAGTGTATTGACTACTTTGAGCATGAGGAAACCCCTCATCCAGGTGTGTGTGTGTTTGTGTCTGTGTCTGTGTCTGTGTCTGTGTGTGTGTGTGTGTGTGTGTGTGTGTGAGTGTTTTTGGGGTGAAAAAGCTGTTGGAATTAATAATGGAATCAGCTGCCTGGTGTGTGGTGTGGTTTGGCTTCCCTAATGAGAACTGGATTCATCTTCAGTCTCTGACAGTATGTCAAGTGGGATATGCTGCTCTCCAGCCTGTTTCCATGGAGATACTCAGGAGCTGTAGCTCCCCCCCCTCTCTGCTGTACATTTCCAAACTGTGCTGCTTCATGCGAGAGATCTGGGCCAGGTTGTGCGCGCGTGTGTGTGTGTGTGTGTGTGTGTGTGTGTGTGGGATATAACAGTGTGAAAACAGGCACACAAACACGTATCACGCCATTGACAGATATGCTTATGCTATTGTAGTAGTATTAAGCTCTACGGCAGTGTATGTGCAAGTGTGTGTGTTGCAGCTCAGTATCTCCCGTAGTACTCTCTCGTGTGTGTCATGCTAGTAGTAGCTGCTAATCTTGAAGCTCTGCTTTAGCGAATGCCCGAGGGTGAGCGTGTTCGTGTTACGAAGGCTGATTGGTGAGTGGTCATTGACATAGTGTGAGTGTGTCCATGCTGAGTATGTGAGATAGTGAGTCAGTTACAGAAAGAGGGAGAGAGAAGAATGAGATCATGAGAGGTCGAGGGAGGTTGGGAAAAGACGGAGAAACAGTAGATGAAATGACATGATGATCTAATGAATTTGCAAAACAATGGTGACTGTAAACCATGACGGATGAAATCTCATTGTAAAACAAATCCTGCTGCAATCTTTGTAGAGCTGATTAATCGATTAGTTGTCAACTATTAAACTAATCGAAAAACTATTTAAAAAATAGATTCCACCTTCTTACATGTATTTTCTAGTTTCTTGACTCCTCTATGACAGTAAACTGAATATCTTTGAGTTGTGGACAAAACAAGACATTTGAGGAAGTCGTCTAGGGCTTTGGGAAATACTGGTCGCAGTTTTCACCATTTTCTGACATTTACACTAAACTACTAATCGATTAATCCAAAAAAAGAATCAACAGATTAATTGACAATGAAATAATCATTAGTTGCAGCCCTAATTCTTTGAGTCCCCAGTATATGTGTCCCCAGAGGGCTGTAATGCCAGAAACTCAGGTTCTTGCTTAAAAGGTGACAAAGGTGACATGTGATTTCTGGCCAGACAAAGAGGCCGCCACACAGGGACGGATCGTGTCGAAAATAGCTGCGAAAAGGATCTTTCCGTCTTGGCAGAATGATGCATTGCAGACCTGAACAGAGAGTCCCTGCTGTATGAAGGCCAGGGCAATCCCTGTAGCAACAGGATTTCTAATCCTGAAACTCTGCCCTGTCAATATGCAGCCTATATCTGTTTGAAGGGTAGATCCGCCCTTTGATTCATTGACCGGATCTGGTCGGTTTTTGGGTGTTGCTGCAAGATACAGCCTGTGTAAAGATTTCCAGCTTACTATCGCAGAGGACTAAGAAAACTCAAAAATTCACACAGAGGAAGCTGGAGCCAGTGAGGTTTTGGCATTTTTGCTTTAAAAAAATTTATCAAATCTAAATAGTTGCTGATGGATTTTCTGTCGCTTGACTAATTGATTCATTGATGGATTGTTTCAGCTCTAAATGTGAGCAAACTGTTGCTTATTTACACATCCAGTAGTTTCAGAGCAACATTAGCATTCAGTCGTGTCTGTGGACACCTGCTGAATGTAAGTCCAATAGTCACTCTCTTTTAGCTGTTCTTTGGTCTCTACCAAATCCTGAGGGAAATACATGTCTCTTTAGCTGCTAAATGATTCACCAGCTAGTCCCTAACTGTGTCTGTCTGCTGTTTGATGGGTGCTGTTTCGCAGAAATCAGCTGCCTGCTGTAAAAACGTCACTATGAGAGCGGTGAGAGTAAACCAAAACAGTAAAGTTGTGGGACGAACAGATAAATGAGATGAAAGATGCAATAAAGCTCTGTAAAACCGAGGGGAGCTTCAGATTCAACAGCGACTCCTTTCACATTGTTTTTATTATCATTTGATATATTATGAAAAAAATATTTTTTTTAACAGTTGTAACAGCTTTAAATGGATAAATAAAATGTCAAGCTTTGTGCTTATTTAAACACTTAGTTTTGTTGGTGGCCAGTTAAAAATTTTTTTTGGTGTCTGGGCCATTTTGAGTTATGATCTCAGTCTTTCTAAACTCCTGGCTACGGCCCTGCTTACACTACACAAACATCCCTACCAAATAGAAAAGCAGATATTAGACAGAAACAATAAAATGGATACAGTCAGGTCCATAAATATTGGGACATCGACACAATTCTAATCTTTTTGGCTCTATACACCACCACAATGGAGTTGAAATGAAACGAACAAGATGTGCTTTAACTGCAGACTTTCAGCTTTAATTTGAGGGTATTTACATCCAAATCAGGTGAACGGTGTAGGAATTACAACAGTTTGTATATGTGCCTCCTACTTTCTAAGGGACCAAAAGTAATGGGACAATTGGCTGCTCAGCTGTTCCATGGCCAGGTGTGTGTTATTCCCTCATTATCCCATTTACAAGGAGCAGATGAAAGGTCCAGAGTTCATTTCAAGTGTGCTATTTGCATTTGGAATCTGTTGCTGTCAACTCTCAATATGAGATCCAAAGAGCTGTCACTATCAGTGAAGCAAGCCATCATTAGGCTGAAAAATCTAAACAAACCCATCATAGAGATAGCAAAAACATTAGGTGTGGCCAAATCAACTGTTTGGAACATTCTTAAAAAGAACGAACGCACCGGTGAGCTCAGCAACACCAAAAGACCCGGAAGACCACGGAAAACAACTGTGGTGGATGACCGAAGAATACTTTCCCTGGTGAAGAAAACACCCTTCACAACAGTTGGCCAGATCAAGAACACTCTCCAGGAGGTAGGTGTATGTGTGTCAAAGTCAACAATCAAGAGAATACTTCACCAGAGTGAATACAGAGGGTTCACTACAAGATGTAAACCATTGGTGAGCCTCGAAAACAGGAAGGCCAGATTAGAGTTTGCCAAACAACATCTAAAAAAGCCTTCACATTTCTGGAACAACATCCTATGGACAGATGAGACAAAGATCAACTTGTACCAGAGTGCTGGGAAGAGAAGAGTATGGAGAAGGAAAGGAACTGCTCATGAGCCAAAGCATACCACCTCATCAGTGAAGTATGGTGGTGGTAGTGTCATGGCGTGGGCATGTATGGCTGCCAATGGAACTGGTTCTCTTGTATTTATTGATGATGTGACTGCTGACAAAAGCAGCAGGATGAATTCTGAAGTGTTTCGGGCAATATTATCTGCTCATATTCAGCCAAATGCTTCAGAACTCATTGGACTGGCGCTTCACAGTGCAGATGCACAATGACCCGAAGCATACTGCGAAAGCAACCAAAGAGTTTTTTAAGGAAAGAAGTGGAATGTTATGCAATGGCCAAGTCAATCACCTGACCTGAATCCGATTGAGCATGCATTTCACTTGCTGAAGACAAAACTGAAGGGAAAATGCCCCAAGAACAAGCAGGAACTGAAGACAGTTGCAGTAGAGGCCTGGCAGAGCATCACCAGGGATGAAACCCAGCATCTGGTGATGTCTATGCGTTCCAGACTTCAGGCTGTAATTGAATGCAAAGGATTTGCAACCAAGTATTAAAAAGTGAAAGTTTGATTTATGATTGTTAATCTGTCCCATTACTTTTGGTCCCTTAAAAAGTGGGAGGCACATATACAAACTGTTGTAATTCCTACACCGTTCACCTGATTTGGATGTAAATACCCTCAAATTAAAGCTGAAAGTCTGCAGTTAAAGCACATCTTGTTCGTTTCATTTCAACTCCATTGTGGTGGTGTATAGAGCCAAAAAGATTAGAATTGTGTCGATGTCCCAATATTTATGGACCTGACTGTACATGCAGCAAATATGTTCTTGATTTGGTCTTTGATTTTACATCCAAATTCATACCAGAGAGAAAAGATAGATAAAGAGAAAGATTAGAATCAGCTTTACCAACCTATGTAGTTTTAAACTCTATGCCATCATGCGTGAAATTGATTTGAGAGTGTGTGTGTTTGCTCTCTGGCAGCATCCATAGTGAACATCTCCATAGCTGATAATAGGATATGCGGTGTGCAGGGTTAGCCTGTAGAGAAGCTGGGTGGTAGCAGTCATCTCAGTCTATCGCACTCTGGGGAGCGCTTATAGGATCTGTATGAATCGGGGCAGGAGAGAAGCTGTGTGTGTGTTTTATATGTGTGTGTGTGGATACTAAGGTTAACATTATCACATGGCCTTGATCCTTTGCCAGTGGCATGGTACCTGCCATGTGTTAATGGCCAGAGTGTTCTGACTCACGCAGGGCGGCGACTCCTGCCAGGTGGTACATGTCCACACAGGGAATTCAGAGTGCTAATACTAATGTTCTAAACCAGCGTCCAGTCAGGCAAGGGGGGGAAGCCTGAGCACCACTAACAGGATAAAACACTGGTAGGGCTTGGCAGCGTCCACTGCTTAGGTGGTTTACTCAGCTCAAAGCTCACACGCTCTCTGTTTCTGTATCACATACGTGAACATGTGAGCACACATGCACAGCGACAGACAGAAAGAGGCACTTTGCAGGTTTTCAGTCAAGACATCTGTAAAATGCAGGTGTTTGTAAAGAAAAACATTCGCTTTCAATCAAAAAAGCTGTATTTTCTCTTTGCTTCAGTGATAGCTTTATTAAGTCAAGCTATATTCCAGTTTGCTGTCCTGCATTCACAGTCAGAACAACACAGCCTTGAATAAATGTGTTTTCAACTTCTTTTATATTTGATTTCAAACAAAAACTGACTTTCCACTCTTCAACCACTCATTCAACTTTCAAATCACTTTGGCAGATCCCTAACTAGCCACTAATCAGAAGGCTCTGCCCACTTGGAAACAGCCTATGTAAGAGTTTTTTTTTTACTTGACTCCAGCAGGCTTCTGGCATACAGCACCCTCAGCCTGGCCTGAACAGCAAACCCTTGGCTCATCATCAGCACAACTTGAGCATGGAAATGGAATATCAATAATGTAGGATATTCCTCTCAATAGGGATCCATCAAGACTCTGGTCTTGAGTTCACTTTTGAGTCCATTTAGCAGTTTGGTTAATTTTCAAATTGTGGTTATTAAGATGTCACTCCTTTAAATAACAATTTGAATAATTACAGTACTGAGACTGCTTTTCCTAGGTCATTTTTGCCGAGGTTTGATAAAATGGACTTTACAGCAACGTGTACAGAAATGAGTACAGAGCTTTGCTAAATGTGTGCTGACACATGAATGAAATCCAACCTTTTAGTTCGAGGCCTTTTAGCCACCTCGGCATTCACTAATCGTTTTAATTGCGTGGAATTAGAAAGATCTGTCCCTCCCCATAGAAACAAATGAGGCTTAAAGATTGTGGCCCGTACTCTGATGTGTCATCGGCACACAGAGGTGAGAACAGTGACAACACAGTCTCGTGGTGGTGACAGTTTAATTCAAAACTAATTATAGACACATTTGGAGCTTGTCTTGGTTTACTCAGAGGAGTCTGCATGGGGTGAAAAGTGTTGACATACACCTTTCAGTGGCTGGGATCATACTGTAGAACAACCTTCATTTATATCTTCACTCACAACAAAAAAACGTAAGGTTTGTGTGTAGCTGACCGAATCAGTGAACTCAAATAAAAGTGCCATTGCTGCTTTAATTTTGAAATTTTGCTCAAAATATTGAGACTTGCCTTTTTCTCTAAGGTAAGAAAGCTCTTAAAAAAAAATCTCACATAATCCCGAGGAAACAGTATAGATATGTCATAGAGAGTATTTGTCCGTTTACAGGGTTTTTGGATTGACCACTTTAGAGACCTGGCATGTGTGTGCGGTGTCTCGTGCTGTGTGCTGAGAGGAGGGAGAGACGCACCTCTTTTCCAAGCCATTATTCCATTATTCAAAACCAAAAAGCAAAGCTCTCTGCTCACTCGAATCAGCACACTATATGTGTTTTAGTGCAGAATACCAATTTCCCACGATCCCATTCAGGATGCTCAAGTGTAACATGTCGAGTCGGGAAGTGTCACATACAGCCAGCCAGTTTGAAAGCATCCGGTTTATTATCTTCTAATACTAGCTATGTTTTTGTCTGTTTCTTAGTCAGAAGGATATCTCTAAAACTACTCAGTTTGATTGAAAGTTGTGTTATGGACAAAGCCACCATGCAGCCTTTTATGATGTATTCCCTGATCTGATAGGCAGATTGATATTGGCGCTGGTACTAATGGACTGGGTATCGTCAATGAGGTGACCACTTTAAATACAGTAGTTCTTTTAGCGCCACAGCCAGGGTTTTTCCTGCATGGAGGAAGTTTTGGCACATCCCCAAAGAGGTTTTAGCCAGCCCCAAAGGAAAATCACCAGCACCAAAATGACAAGTATTGAGAATAAAAATAGAAATTCAAATCCTCTCTAAATGTGTTTAATTTTATTTACCAAACAACAGTTGAACAAGCAGAACATAAACTTGAATATGAGAGCTAATCTCAGTTTTATCTCCAGAGTCAGGCTGTACCAGACTTTCCCGGTGATTTTATTTTAATATTAATATTATTTTTTAACCAGTTTTGTTAATTGGGGTTTTATTTACTCAATCGTAATATACATTTTGTTTATCAAATTGTCAGAAATAACAGGAAAATGCATAGATTTCTGCCAAATTCTCTTTGCCTTTACTGTATGCGGACCGATCATGCTTATCGCTGTGCGTAGTCCCCCCCCCAAAGGCCCATTCTGCAATCCCTGACCTCATGTTACCTTATAGTACATAAAAGATGATTTGAATGCGGAATACATATTTTTTTATTTGAGAGAGAGAGCACTGGTATCAGCAGACTGACTGATTTGAGGTATCAGAATCAGTATCGGGAGAGGGAAAGGGTTATCGGTACATCCCTACCATTTAAGAAGCAAGTTTAAACACATTTCTCCTAAACCGGGAGGCACAGTAGCAGCATTTAAATTTTCAAGTGTTTGAAATGAATATTTTTACCACAAAAATTTGGCCCATAACATGTTATGACGAACCTGAAAAGAAAATAGATTTTTAACTGGTTGCCATAATGTGGAACGGCCAATTTGAGATGCTTCCATAACACTTTAATGCACTGTGCAACTGCAACCAAATTAGACAAAACATGCTTGTAGAGACTTGGTGATGCTGCAAATGTTGTTTATTTCATTTATATGTGGCGCTACAGTAACATGGTACATTTAAATGGCCATACCTCAGCGGTTGTGAGTCTGACTCACTTCATTCTTATACAATACCAACGTTAACAAAGTCCCAATATTACTAGACATAATTTGTGTCAAAAGATCATGGCCCTCATCAGCCAATCAGCATGGCATCTGGAGGTTTGCTCAGCCATGGTGAAGGTAGGTGCTCTCTGGGTGCTTTCTGGTAATAAATTGCTTGCCTAGAAACAAAAAAAGTATGTGTAGACATACTGTACTGTATCGATGTCAGATACTCTTGCTGTCTATTGTTTTTTGCCATCTACATTTTAAGCTGTTTCTATGGTAGTATTTATTTGCAAAAGGAAAATGAAAATGCTTGAGCAGGTGATCCTAATAAAATCTTATCTGGATCTGTCATATGGGCTGCTGTTAAATATTGTTTACATGAAAAAAGCAACCAGCCCTGTGGAATTACCTTGCATGCTTTTACTGAAAATCACATTACTATACCAAGAAGTTCATATCTACTTGCAAAAAAATCATTAAGATGAATCACCAATGCCCTGGAGGGTTCTAATTGGATTTTAATTCTATCTTATTTGCCTCTGGACTCGCTATCCATTCAGGCCGTTTTCCCTACACAAAACCCTTCACAACAGCAAAGCTACCACCCAAGGCGCTCTGAGACCAGGACAAAGGCTCGCTATTGTTACTGCAAATGGGCATAATAAGAAATATTGCTATGTGAAATACCCAGTTTGTGCTTGTGTAATCTCCCTCAGCAGCATCTTTATTAAAATAGTCTGTCACTGCAGTGTGCTTTTGGTGTCTTAAAAAGAAACAGCTTCTATTGAATGTCAGACTGCTTTGACAAATCACACTTGAGTGTGAGAGCAACACTGCTGCTTGTGTGCAGTAAAACACAGCTGATGGAAAAATCTCAGCAGGACATCAAATGGTTTGCAATTAAACAACATAGTGAAAGGAAATACACTAAAATACAATAAATGTAAATAGGGAAATGATGTTCAAAATCGGAATGTTTATATCTGGAGAACTGTTTTGACCTGATACAGTATGATGAGTTTACAGACTAAACTAAAGTCATCGATAAATTATATTGGTATTACAAACAAACAAATAAATATTCAGTGAGGGAAAAAACGAGAATTTAAATGGATTCAATTGACCAGTGAAACCCCTACAAGCAAGGAATTTCACAGCTCAACAGACTGAATGTCAAAACACTGTCTCTTTTAGTTACAGGTTCCTACCTGTAGGCTCATACAGTGTTATATAATACTGAGATGTAGCCAGCAGCCATACCAGGCTGAAGACTAAACAGGTAACAGTCTGTCAGTCACCTTGCTGCAGAATTCAGTCTGTGCAGTCTGGGGCTTAACAGTAAAATGCAAAACTAATATCACACGACCTACAAACATATGATTATCACATGACTGTTTTGTAGACAATATAAAAACCTTTTTGATTTATTTTCCAACTAATTCAGCAGTTAAGGTGAATTACAGCAGCTCAAAAGCATGTTGTTATGCCTAACAATTATCAGCATTATTAGTTTAAGTAGTGCACAAATATAACTGCAGAGCTCCATGTGGGCTTAAACAATACCCACACATACGTGTGCACAGAGTCACACTGATGAGCACTGACGGGCTACAGAATGTAGACATCTAGTTACATCAACAGGCCAAGGGTGGCTAAAGAAGACATATTGTGCATAAGACACGTGTATCTGGAAACTGATTAAGAAGTGAGTAAACAGAGCTAATAGTCATTTGGTGCCATGACAAACTGTATTAGTTAGCCTGTTTGATACATTAAATGTTCATACAGTGGTTAGTGGCTTCAAGTAGTAGGAAGAGAGAGTAGAGAATGGCATCCTGTGTGTTTGCACACAATTACAGAAACAGTCCCCTAAACACATTTTTTAGGATGTTTTTTTATATTATTGGATGCTCTTCCATTTTTGTTTTACAGTAATATTGTTTATGAATGTTGGGGTAAAACAGACCATTCTTTTGCATATGAATATACCCAATGGTAAAATATGGTAGATTGTGCCCTTAATACCATATAGAAATAACAAAAATATAAAATGCTCCCTCCTGATTCCTGTTTTATTATTACCTTAAAAAGTCTGGTGATGTAACACATACAATCATCCACATCTGACAAGGTGGATGATTTAAAAATGTAGATTCAAAAACATTTCTGACTGTAAAGGACTTAGCATTGTCTGATCATTCTTGCATTTTCTTTGATGTTTCCATGTCCCCTCATAAGTCTAACAACTCTGTGATGATAGGAAAAATAATTATTAATGATCACACCAATGCTCTCTTTGAACAAGGTTTTCTTTCACAATTTTCAAACTGAGTAAATGATTTGATGGAGCATTTTAATTCACGAATGGTATATATTATGGATGATATAGCGCCACTAAAACTTAAGAAAGTCAATAAAAAACAGAAAGCCCCATGGAAACTAAACCCAACAGTTAAGATTTTGAAGAGAGAATGTAGGAAGAAGGAAAGACAGTGGCGCAAAACCAAGCTCCCAGTACACTACAAAATATACAAGGAGATGCTTAAAATTTGTAATACTGAAACGGGTAAAACAAGACAGTTGTTCTTTTCTAACATCATAAACCGGAACATAAACAATGCTCAAGTTCTTTTCTCGACAGTGGAAAAACTGACAACCCCCCTTCACTGGTGTTGTAATCAGCTGGCTAAAATCCTATCTTATGGACAGGAGTTTCTTTGTTACAATTGGAAACTGTTGCTCAACACCAACATCTTTGTTAATAATTAGTCATATGTTAGTAATTGTCATATGCACATTTAAGGAGGTTCCTTCCCCAACAAAAGACGCAAAAGAGGAGGGAGGAGTAAATGATGCCTAGGCTACATGTGTGCTGACTCAGATTTTAGAAAAGTCAATCCAAAGGAGAATAAATAGTTGAAAGCAATACAGAATTCCTGAGAGCGTTACTGCAATATTTTCCATTATGTTTTTATATTTGGATTGTAATCTATGTTTCCCTTTACATAAAGATATTTCCAGCATATTGATTCAGAAAAAGGTATAAATAGGTGCCTAAAAATTCACAAGAATGCAGGAAATGAAGTGTTTAATGCTCTAAATGTTCTTGAGTCAAAATGAACTGCAGTAGCCCAAATTCAGGGTTATGAAGGAACATGTCACCTAGTGCAACAGTGTGGCCCATTGATGTGCCTTTAGTTGCTTTGGGGCAACAATTAAGTCTTTGGTGCAAAGGAATGAGCTATATTAAAATCGGGCTACACAGGCAATATTTGTTACTTGTCACATTACAATACAATGTTGTTTGGAAAATATACAATATCTCTGGTCATATACTTTAAAGGGGCGGTGAGTAAGAATGTAACAGCCACATAGCACAAAAATAATTGCGATATATCTGTAGAGGGTTGACAGGAAGTTGCTCTGCACCACTGACTCAACGATAACACTCTCTCTGGCATTTAAAACTCACTCCCTGGCTCATACTTTGTTTTTGAACAAAACACTACTCTACCCAGTTTGGCCAGTATTGTTGCAGTTACTAAAGGTCCCCGATATAGGCCATAACACACGCACACACACACACGCACGCACGCACGCACACACATTGCTCGTGCCACAACCCTCTGCCCTGTTCTCCATCCTCCCCTCTCTACATGTGAAGCACCCTTTGCTCTCGTTCACCGTTCACTAAGCTCAGCTAAGTGTTGCTTTGAGATTAATATATGGGAGGCCCACTCTGCCAGATGATGTAATAATCGTGGCGGTTTGCTGTTGCCTAGATACAGGAAGACGGTAGAGAGAACACTCTGCCAGGTCTTGCTGTCTCTGTCACCAAGACCCCCAGGACTGTATGAGTCCATCAGAACAAAAGTGTTTCGGGCGAGGGGCTGTTCACTTTCAGAGCCAGTATGTTCATAAAAATGAAATATTCTTAACTTAAATTTTTTTTTATTCTATCTTAAGTGTCCTCCTTAAACACATATAAAAGCTTTAACACATTTATTAACTCCACACACATTCACTGTCTACTCTGTTAAAAAATTAGATTTTCTCATTATATAATTTTCTCGAACGTACCCTGGGGTGTTGTTTCCTAAACTTGCTATGCCTCATCTTTGTACATATTACTGCTTTGAGAATGCAAAATCTCCATTAGCAACAAACTCACTAGCCCTTTACACACATCAACACACTCTCAATATGAGCTGATCCCATCAGGTCCACATTACAGGGTCCAAATTAAACATAAAAGGATACCTCAACAGGTATAAAAACTCATTCATCCCCATATCAGTAAATCTTGTAAACTCTGGCCATAAGGTATGAGGAGGAGTGAGAGGTGTCTGCACACACTTTATTGTTTGCACTTGTGTTGCACACTGTATTGTACTTATGTCTTTTGTCTGTCCATGTATGTGTTGTATAATGTATTTTTATGTGGCAGCCTTTCATCCAAGACAAATCTCCCTTGGGACGAATCTTGAATCCTGGATCTTCAACACCTTCTCCTCTGTATACCTCGTGCTCTCCTTCAGCCTTTCACTACAGCTAGAAAGGGAACTCCAACATCCTGCAGAGATGCAGGTCACCATGTTTGTCTCAGTGAACTGTTATGTGTGCACTATGGAAGGAGGCGGTGACTAAGCCTCTGCTTCTCTAACAGTGTTGCATTAAGTGCATCTCCATTCTGTTTTTAGCCCAAATGGAGCCAAATATTCAATCCATCCGTTGCTATAGCAATAAAGTCTCCAACATTGAAACTTTTTCTGCCTTTAAACTGTATGAAGATGGTCTGATACCTTGTTTATTACCATGAATATGGAGTCTTGAAATAGGAGATGGATGACAACTGTAAAGGGCCTTGAACTTGAGGGGCTGACAAGTATCCCAGCATGCATTTCACATCAACCAGAGGTGATGGCGGTTTGTATCAGACTCTGATATCATTTTTTTTTACATTTTACAGCTGTGATAATGTGTCACCAAACTGAGATTTTAGTTTTTTTTTAGGCAGGAAATTAACTGTTTAGATTTGGAATAAGTTATATAATTATAATTAAATTATAGTTATAATTATAAAAATAATAGTACTTTAAAACTAGCTACAACAAGATATGGGGACCTGCTAGTTGGGCTAGACCAGCCAGTCAAGGCGTCCATGATCCTGGGGAGAACAGGCAGTTATGTCTCATCAGCATAGCATTTTAAACATTAGATATAATTACATTTGAAAGATACACTTCGGTCTCAGGGTTGAACAGCTAATATGTCATTTGGCTTAAGGTAAAATTAAAGTTTTTGTTATTTTATTGGGTAGCTGTACAATAGCACCTTAGTGTACTTTTGGCACCTTGTAGGTACAGATCTTTCCATTCTTAAATACGAATGAATAAATCAATCAACAGGAAATTATTTGGCAACATATAATCATTTCATAGTCATTTTTTAAGCAAAAAACATCCTCACATTTGAGAAGTTGGAACCAGAGAATGTTTCTCCCTGGACTTTTACTTGGACTTTGGTTTGACAAAACAAGACATTTAAAGAGGTCACTTAGGACGTTGTGATGGACAATTTCCACTATTTTTTGATGTTTAATAGACCAAACAATTTATCCAATTATTGAGAAAATTATTCGTAAATTAATCAATGATTAAAATAATAGTTTGTTGCAGCCCTAGTTATGACCCCCAAGTTCAACCTGCCAAGTTTTAACAAAAAACAAAAAATATATTTTCTCATGGAAACCTTTTTATGACAGTCATCTTCTCTGCTGAATGAGTAATGATAGGCCATCATCTCGCCACCATCTGCTGCTCTGGTGCCAGTGTGTGTGAGAGACTGGCTGGGACCTTGGGGGGAGGCTGGGCCTGTCTGCGTGACATGGGCTATTGCTGCCAGCTGTCCATTAGTTCTGCTGAAACACTGTTTGATGAGTCAGTGGTGCCTTGCCTATGCTGCATCTACTGTAGATTTGGCTACTAGATTGGCTATCATGGTGCATTTAGCTAAAAACCATTTCAAGTGATCTCTGCCTCATTTGGCAGAAGAGAACAAGAGATGGAGCAGATTAGCTATGATATTGGAAAAGCATGGTTGATGACTCAGTCCTCCGAGTCTCCAGAAGACTTTTAAAATGTAGCCATTTTCAATGTGACAGCAGTTAAGTCTTACATTTGTGTCACTGTCATGTTAGGAGGAGCTGTGCTGGTTTCCAAAATAAAAGTAGAGCCTTCCACATATCCATTTTTCATTTCTCTCACACACCAAAGCCAAAAACCTTAATTGCAAACTGCCGCCATAGTTGAAAAAGTTACACTGCAGATAGGTAGTATGAAGGGCTCCATGTCTCATTGCTACATTTTGAAGTAATGAAGCTACCTTCCTACCGCAAGTTCAGCTCTTAAAGTGCCACATAACATTGCACTGATTGATTGATTCATGTCACATTGTGTTTATACTAGGGCTGTCAATCGATTAAAAAATGTAATCTAATTAATTACATACTCTGTGATTAATTAATCGAAATGAATCACATACATAATTAGCGGTGCCTGAAACGATTTTAAGAAAGTAAAAAAAGAAAAGAAAAAAAAAGAGTACTAAACAACAGTTGGTGGCATTAAAGAACGGCTTGTTTATTGCTAGGCCATATGTTCAAAATTAAATGATTTAATAATAATGTATAACAATAACAATAACTTATTTCACTAGTAAATTGCTGTTGAACGACAAAAACAACCATCAGATGGGAAAAGGACATTTACAATAACTTCAAATGCACCACGAGGCTGTAGTTTACCAGTTTCATTGAACGCACCATCTGTGTTGTTTTTTCGATGGCAGCTGCAGATTGTTACATCCCGGTGTTGAATCCTCTACAGTAAAACACAGTCAAACTTTACACCGTTTAGCGTTAGCTGTCAGCATTTTAACCGTTTTTAATCCAGCTACTAGCTAGCAGTAGGATAACGTTAGCTGCTGTTGAGTATAGTGTTAACTAGCATCACGTGCAGCGGTGTTTGTGTTAGCATATATAATCAGAGAGAAGCGCAGACATATCAGTGGCACCAGATTTCGGTAGCCAGGGTTGGCAGGAAGAAGATTTTTACAAATAAATGTTCCAATTAATGATCCAGGCAGCACATTCTCGTCTCCCTCCTTCATTTAACAGTCGAATGGTGGCTAGAACGGCTCCGGGTCAAACGTCAATATGGAATGGATTAATCTGCGTTAGTTTTTTTAACGCGTTATTTTTTCTCAGATTTATTAATCGAAATGAACGCATTATTTTGACAGCCCTAGTTTATACAGGTTTAGCTGATGGGTCACACAAGGATTCTGCCTTGACGCACTGGAGGTGCAAATTAAGTGGTGAATGAAAATATGGACAGTTTGGAGGTACATTAACTTATCTGGCTACCTCGATTAGACCAGTGAGCAGTCCCTCCAGGATTCCGCGATGTCGCAACAATTCACGCAAATTCAACCAATCACGGTAAATTTGGTGCGACTTGCAATTTTGACCAATCACAACAACTTATTTACAAGCAAGCAAATTTGACCAATAACCGGAGTTTCCCACGACTTCAACCAATCCCAGCAGTCCCACGTGCCAGACTTTGTATCAGTATGTGACTCTGAGAGCCACTGACCAAGCGGGAGTGAGAACGGGTTGACGTAACACACGTACGTCGCCAAATTAATTTCCTTGTTTCTGATATGAAGACGAGACGTGTGTGACTCAAACATCTCACTGTCCTGCCAACCTGTATACATTTTATTTTTTATCAATGTACGCTGTAATGGTTTTTCACTCTAAAGTCGCTGGAAGCTGCTGCTGTTTCAATCCTGTCGGCTCTCTGCAGCGGGCGGGGCTGCTGCTCAGTTCCCCTCCGCGACTGACATACAAACACACACGGTGGATGCAGGAAAACCGGAGACGTACAAGATGAGGACAGCTACGCTCGTTATTATAAGTGCAATGATAAGTTAAAGTCCAATAAATATTTTATCAAACCGTATGAACCATATGTGTCCCAGGCCAGGCCAGGCCAGGATAGGAAATTAACTAACAATGTAAAGATCCACAAGCCACTGACACATATGTTCAAATTTGATTCATTCAATAAATTATTATTTTTGTCTTAAATCCACCAGCCATTTTCATATTATACCACAATTTGCAGCATCCTGAGCCTTTTTGGTAAGGTTACTAGGAAAACTCAGCCTAGAGTAATTTTATTCTCCCCAAAACAAGTTTCCTTTTTATTTTTAAAGAACTATACAAAACAATTGCAACTTTTTTTTGCAACTTTCACTGTCTCTCGCAACTTCATTGCAACAAAAATACAAAAGACATCGCAACTTTTATTGCAATTTTTTACAAACGCTCCCGCAAAATCAGACATTTTGGGCTGCAACAATCTAAAAAAAAGGCCGCGAAATCCTGGAGGACCGAGTGAGAATTGAGGCAGCACTGGCAGAACATCACTCCTCCTGAGTAGTCTCTACAAAAGCCTCTCCCTCCAACCCTGCTCCCACTGTCTTCCTTTGTTTGACACAAACAATAAAGTCAAGTCACATTTGCACAATAGAGGTAGGTAGAGGAGTAAGGTAGCTAATTACAGCAGAGATCCGACAGAAACAACCACTGAAGATAATATATCACCAGGAATAATAAAACTGCTTTGACAGTCGCTTTTGCTTGAATTATGTGGTCACTTAGTCATACTGGTTTTTAGCTTCCCTCCCAAATGGTAGAAATCGTGTCATGAGAGATGCTATTTGCTTTTGATCACTACCACGTGTGTGGTTTTGTATTTTCGCAGTGAGCGTACAGTACAGGCTGTATGTACAGTCTGTACATGTATGTAGGTGGCTGTGTGTGTGTTTTGATTTATTTACAGAAGTTTCACATTACACAGTGCTCAAAGGCACATTTTATACCATAGAGGCAGATACACTTCAGGATTTTTTAGGCAGCCACACATATTGCTGTATTGATACTCCAGGGCCAGGCCCACACAAACAGTTACATGTCATCCCTTTCCACTTCTCCTCCTCTCCCTTTATTCTCCTCACTGTAATGTCTAATATAGCAGAAACAATTGGTGTCACCTTAGCAAACAGCTGCAGTACATCAACAGTGATTTCATAGTGCTGTGTGTAATCCCGGTGTCCATCGCTGCTGTCTGTGAGCTTCCACTGTGTCTATTTTTCCCTTCTCGGAGGGAGAGCAGGGCTGCTCAGCTGACAGCCGAGGTCATCGCCCTTGTTTTTATCTAGGCTGGTGCTGTGACAGGCTTGTACTTTCAAAATCTTGAAGACGAGGCCTGGAAGAGTAACTTACAGCGAGAGCAAAAAGACACACACACCGCTGGGTTGTCCTTTGATGTACCGGCAATCAAATCCCAACCTTTAAATCCAAAGGAGATGCTGTTGGGTGTTTGGAGAAAATATGGAATGCTTAGTTCCTGACAAATCCTAATGCCAGGATGGAGAGCATGCATGAAATGTGGATATCAAAAGTTAAAGGTGTTGTAGGAATAAATGAAGACATGATGTACAGTGAGGTGTGTTTGATCATAAATGTCTTTGTCACCCTTTATGGTGCATTTAGCACGTTCTTATGGCTCATTAATGTGCGGCTCAGTGAACAGCGCAGCAGCAGCAGCATGAGGTATAATTATAAAGGCAGAACAGCATAATCTGTGAAGATGACTGATTTAGACATATGTGTCCTCTTGCTGGATATATTTGGTATTTGCAAGATGTAAAATTTACAGTTCATGTAATTGCTCTAATACGCTTTGAGTTGTATTTATTTCTTTCACTCTCCTCTTAATTTATGGGTTCTTCGTTCTCCTCTGAGAATAAGTGCAAAGTTGTAAGTGAGTCCTACCTTGCAAACCGTCTTGCACTGACATATCTAGTGTTGCCTAGCAACCACTTAGCATTTTTGTGAAAGATACTCTCATTCCCGTATCTTTAAAAAAAGGCATGGTGAAGGCTAAGTTTCTTGAACTCCTACTGTGGGTGTTTGAAAACTGAATACATATATTCTCACCAAACACCAGGAGGAGTATCACAGTCCTATTCTTGATCCAACTTCCCTGCCACATTTCCAAGAAGGCTGCAAACTTTTCTTCTCATTGGCTGCAGAGAAAAAGCAAAAGTACAGCAAGACATTACACACAGAGTTACATACAGTGGTGTGAAAAAGTGTTTGCCCCCTTCCTCATTTCCTGTTCCTTTGCATGTTTGTCACACTTAAGTGTTTCTGAACATCAAACCAATTTAAACAATAGTCAAGGACAACACAAGTAAACACAAAATGCAATTTGTAAATGAAGGTGTTAATTATTAAAGGTGAAAAAAATCCAAACCATCATGGCCCTGTGTGAAAAAAGTGATTGCCCCCCTAAACCTAATAACTGGTTGGGCCACCCTTAGCAGCAACAACTGCAACCAAGCGCTTGCGATAACGTGCAATGAGGCTTTTACAGCGTCCCTGGAGGAATTTTGGCCCACTCATCTTTGCAGAATTGTCCTAATTCAGTTACATTAGAGGGTTTTCGAGCATGAACGGCCTTTTTTAAGGTCATACCACAACATCTCAATAGGATTCAGGTCAGGACTTTGGCTAGGCCACTCCAAAGTCTTCATTTAGTTTTTTCTTCAGCCATTCGGTGGTGGACTTGCTGGTGTGTTTAGGATCATTGTCCTGCTGCAGAACCCAAGTTCGTTTCAGCTTGAGTACACGAACAGATGGTCGGACATTCTCCTTCAGGATCTCTTGGTAGACAGCAGAATTCATAGTTCCTTTTATCACGGCAAGTCTTCCAGGTCCTGAAGCAGCAAAACAGCCCCCAGACCATCACACTACCACCACCATATTTTACAGTTGGTATAATGTTCTTTTTATGAAATGCAGTGTTCCTTCTACGCCAGATATACTTGGACACACACCTTCCAAAGAGTTCCACTTTTGTCTCATCGGTCCACAGAATGTTGTCCCAAAAGTCTTGGGGATCATCAAGATGTGTTCTGGAGAAATTGAGACAAGCTTTGATGTTCTTTTGCTCAGCAGTGGTTTTCTCCTTGGAACTCTGCCATGCAGGCCATTTTTGCCCAGTCTTTTTCCTGATGGTGGAGGCATGAACGCTGACCTTAACTGAGGCAAGTGAGGCCTGCAGTTCTTTGGACGTTGTTGTGGGGTCTTTTGTGACCTCTTGATGAGTCGTCGCTGCGCTCTTGGGGTAATTTTGGGCGGCCGGCCACTCCTGGGAAGGTTCACCACTGTTCCATGTCTTCGCCATTTGTGGATAATGGCTCTCACTGTGGTTCGCTGATTCCCAAAGCTTTGGAAATGGCTTTATAACCCTTTCCAGACTGATAGATCTCAATTACTTTCTTTCTCAATTGTTCCTGAATTTCTTTGGGTCTCGGCATGATGTGTAGCTTTTAAGGATCTTCTGGTGGACCTTACTGTGTCAAGCAGCTCCTATTTAAGTGATGCCTTGATTGTGAACAGGTGTGGCAATAATCAGGCCTGGGTGTGGCTAGAGAAATTGAACTCAGGTGTGGACAACCACAGTTATAGTATGTTTTAACAAGGGGGCAATCACTTTTTCACACAGGGCCATGATGGTTTGGATTTTTTTTCTCCTTTAATAATAAACACCTTCATTTACAAATTGCATTTTGTGTTTACTTGTGTTGTCCTTGACTTTTGTTTAAATTGGTTTGATGTTCCGAAACACTTAAGTGTGACAAACATGCAAAGGAACAGGAAATGAGGAAGGGGGCAAACACTTTTTCACACCACTGTATACACTTTTCATATGAGTTCAACAGGCTGCAATGCCTTGAGGGGGGGATTGAGAATGGAGTGTATAGTTAAATGGAATCAAATGGATGCTGTGTAAACTGAAAGGTCAGTTGCTGTCTTGGCTTGCAATGTTGTTTTTTAAAGTGCCTGTTGCAATCGCTGCAGATTAAAACAGGATTCATGTTTTATGTCTTAAGTATGCAGGAAGCACAGAGCACAAATATACTTTACTCTATGCAGTTATTACATCCAGACATTGTAGTTGTGACAAAATAAATTATGTAATAACTGCCTAAAATGACTTCAGAATTACATTTTAAATAACATTTAATGTAAATGCAAAACAATCTCACCTAGTGTTTACCTTATCCCGACAGACATTTTTGTAGTGCAATCTTCTGACATGTACACTAACTGGTTAGTGTAAACAATAATCCTGTATTTAAAAAAGCGGGTTAAACAATTCACAAATTATTGTTCTTTTAAAAGAAGTAGCATCTCTTTATTGATTTAATCTTAAATGTTATGGAAATAACAAGTAATTCAGAAATCATCACAGCAAACTGTTTTAACCCAAGTATTTAGGATACATAGTTTTATTATATTCAGCTGAATTGTTATTTGACTATTTCATATAATCATGAAAGTCAGAACCTCAAAAGTATTCTTACTATGGATAACATATGGATGCCATATTGATAACTTCATTATTTGTCATGAGGAAAATTTGCAAGAAGTCACCATCACAGCCAAATGACATGTTAATGGATTCAGAACAGCAGCTGATCAGCCTGTAACTGCAATTATCTCCACATCCCGCTTTTACTTTCATTGGCAGCCTGTCTCCATAGTGTGCTAACTGTGAGACAGCCAAATGAGAACAAATTAATAAGACTCAAACTATCCCAAATCTCTTGGAGAGAAATGTCCAGCTTGTTGAGGAAAAGCACAACAATTCAAATACAAAAATAGAGCAACTGTGTTGTGAGGCTTACCTCTGGAGGAGAATAATGAAAAACAATCCTTTAATCTGAGATTTTTGGTAGAATATCCAGCTGTGTTGAAAGATCTATTGACAGACAAGAGGAAATATATAATGTTAGCTAATATTGCTAGTTTAATTGCATTTTTGTTTTGGCTTAGGAATATGAAGCCATTATTGCAAATCATTATATATTGGTCTTGGAACATTGTGTGCAACATCCCACACACCCTCAGTTAGCAGCTTAATTGAAAGGGCATGAAAGAAAAACAAACTTGGACTAAATTAAAGGTGGTTCTATTTTTGCAATATGTGAAATTTTTTTTTATTTTTCCAGCGGCTCATTACATGTTGTTGCCTTTAAAACTCACTATTTCCAGGGGCATTGTTTATCTAATGATGTAATTATGAAGGAATAGTTGACATTGCTTTGGACTTGAACCAAGAGACCAAGGATTGCACGGCAGAGAATTAATCTGTCTTAATTATAAACCCATTAATGTTTTTTGTTTTTTTAAAGATCTTTCTATGTTTAGTTTCCTGTGCTGATGATTTTCATACTGCAGGTACTCTATTGTAGATTCTGTTTTATTTCTTGAGTTCTTTATCACGAATGCGTGATAAAAGCAAATCCACTCATCCCTACAGCAGAAGTATGTCCTTTCATGTGTGTGTGTGTGTGTGTGTGTGTGTGTGTGTGTGTGTGTGTGTGTGTGTGTGTGTGTGTGCATAAAAAAAGGGAAAGGATAAGTAGGGAGGACACGAGAGAAATCACTTAGTGATACTTGTCAGTAAATGAGTCAGTGTACAGTGGGGCAACAAAGTATTTAGTCAGCCACCAATTGTGCAAGTTCTCCCACTTAAAAAGATGAGATGTAAGATGTAATTTTCATCATAGGTACACTTCAACTATGAGAGACAAAATGAGAAAAAAAAATCCACAAAATCACATTGTAGGATTTTTAATGAATTTATTTGCAAATTCCTCAGGAAAATAAGTATTTGGTCACCTACAAACAAGCAAGATTTCTGGCTCTCACAGACCTGTAACTTCTTCTTTAAGAGGCTCCTCTGTCCTCCACTCGTTACCTGTATTGATGGCACCTGTTTGAACTTGTTATCAGTATAAAAGACACCTGTCCACAACCTCAAACAGTTACACTCCAAACTCCACTATGGCCAAGACCAAAGAGCTGTCAAAGGACACCAGACACAAAATTGTAGACCTGCACCAGGCTAGGAAGACTGAATCTGCAATAGGTAAGCAGCTTGGTGGGAAGAAATCAACTGTGGGAGCAATTATAAGAAAATGGAAGACATACAAGACCACTAATCTCCCTCGATCTGGGGCTCCACGCAAGATCTCACCCCGTGGGGTCAAAATGATCACAAGAACAGTGAGCAAAAATCCCAGAACCACACGGGGGGACCTAGTGAATGACCTGCAGAGAGCTGGGACCAAAGTAACAAAGGCTACCATCAGTAACACACTATGCCGCCAGGGACTCAAATCCTGCAGTGCCAGACGTGTCCCACTGCTTAAGCCAGTACATGTCCAGGCCCGTCTGGAGTTTGCTTGAGAGCATTTGGATGATCCAGAAGAGGATTGGGAGAATGTCATATGGTCAGATGAAACCAAAATAGAACTTTTTGGTAAAAACTCAACTCGTCGTGTTTGGAGGGGAAAGAATGCTGAGTTGCATCCAAAGAACACCATACCTACTGTGAAGCATGGGGGTGGAAACATCATGCTTTGGGGCTGTTTTTCTGCAAAGGGACCAGGACGACTGATCCGTGTAAAGGAAAGAATGAATGGGGCCATGTATCTTGAGATTTTGAGTGAAAACCTCCTTCCATCAGCAAAGGCATTGAAGATGAAACGTGGCTGCGTCTTTCAGCATGACAATGATCCCAAACACACCGCCCGGGCAACGAAGGAGTGGCTTCGTAAGAAGCATTTCAAGGTCCTGGAGTGGCCTAGCCAGTCTCCAGATCTCAACCCCATAGAATATCTTTGGAGGGAGTTGAAAGTCCGTGTTGCCCAGCGACAGCCCCAAAACATCACTGCTCTAGAGTAGATCTGCATGGAAGAATGGGCCAAAATACCAGCAACAGTGTGTGAAAACCTTGTGAAGACTTACAGAAAACGTTCCTACCTCTGTCATTGCCAACAAAGTATTGAGATGAACTTTTGTTATTGACCAAATACTTATTTTCCACCATAATTTGCAAATAAATTCATTATAAATCCTACAATGTGATTTTCTGGATTATTTTTTCTCATTTTGTCTCTCATAGTTGAAGTGTACCTATGACGAAAATTACAGGCCTCTCTCATCTTTTTAAGTGGGAGAACTTGCACAATTGGTGGCTGACTAAATACTTTTTTGCCCCACTGTATATGCAGTCTTGAAGGCAGAGAGAGGAGATTTACCCAATTTAATGAGGACTACACTGCCTTATTATTTATGCACAAGGTGTCCAGCATCCTTGAGTAATTCTGATAAATCACTTTCCCTGCGGTATAATCAATATGTGTGGCGCACACAACACTTCAGCCCTAAACAAACCCAGATAATGCCCCAGATATGGAAGCTGTGTTATTCCTCTCAAAGCCTGATATCACAGTATCAATAATGCATAAGAAGTTACAGATTGTTTGCTTATTTTTGTAATTAAGTTAGTTCTAACCTCACACTATGGCGTCAATTAATAATTAAACAGAACATGACAATCTAGCTGACTTAGGTCAGCATGTGAGACATGTCGGACAACGTAACATCAGGTGATTTTAAAACAATTTTCAGTTGTAATTGAACAAGAAAATTCCATGGCATCTGAGAAACTGTTTAAAGCTGCGCTTGACAACATTTTAATGTCAAAAGACATCTTATAAACCTGCAGTGTAAATGAAAAGGGGGACACCAACAGAACAGATGAACTGAAGAATGAGCATATGACAGTGTAAGATCTACTGCTACTACTACTACTACTCTGTTGTGTCGTTAGCAGTTTTTGGTTCTCCTTTTTTTAACATTTATAATTACACAGTTACAGGCATGACCTTTATGTGGACAGGCTACATTCTGCTTCAGATACATTTTTATAATCTATTTCTCCTGTAAAACTAGTTCCAATAAACTGTAAATTATCCTCAGGAGTCTGGACATTGACAAACCCCTTGGTATTTCTTTGATGCTTTGGTCGGCGCAAAATGGCATTCTGGCAATTTGCGGATCTCAAAAACCATGAATCAAACAAAAAAAAAAAAATCAATTTCCCTTGAATTTACCATTGCCTTTCAACTTTAACTTTGCTGGACAACAACATTGATTCCTCTTCTGTACATTGTGAGATAACATCAATCTTACAATTTTATAGCATATCACAAAAGAAGGGGTGCGAGATGGGTCTAATAAAGTCTGTGCAATACTGTATGATATCAATTCTGAAGCATGTGAGATGGTGTAGTGATTGGCTGTTGAATTATAGGGCTACAATGTACAAAGAAAAAAAAAGACAAAAAAGATGCAAGCAGAGACAGATCGTCAACCTGCTCTCGTGTTTTAAAAATGTAGCAAAACAATAAAGGTTTTGGCCAGTGCTGAGGATCTTTAGTTGTAAGGAGTTTATATTACTACTGCCCATGTGTTAGAGTGTGAGTAGGATGACATACTTTATTTGTGCATAAATAAATAACCAAATATGCACAAGTGCTTTAATTTAAAATACCATAGTGATCAAATACCTTGTTATTGGATAGCACAGTGCAGAATATCAGGGGCAGTCTAAAACAAAGAACAAAAAAAAGAAAATTGTGATCAAACAAACTGAGAGCCTAACTCCCCTCTAAAAGCTTTTTTTTATTTGTCACAATATATGTAACACAACTGGGAATAGTTTAATACTCTACAAGCTTTCTTTGTAAGCTTACTGGAAAGAGATTGCATTGAAAAAAAAAAAATCAATATTGGATGTTGTGCTACCTCCACATTATTTTTCTTTTGCACCATTTTGGACGTATCCTATACCAAATGGTTATGGTAAAAACACTAGGGATGGCCCGATTTTTGGCCCTGGCCGATTATAGAGCAGTTTTTTGGCAGTTTGCACTGTATCAGTGTTTTATTTGCATGATAAATGTTAAAGTTAATTAATTAAAAAGTGTGCTACTTTAGCTCCGCTATAGCTCTGTGTCTGTCCCTCTGCTCCGGTTTCACTCACCACTGAGTCTGATTTAATGTCCCACCCACAACACTTTTTGACTATATTTTACTGTGTATTATGTTGAAAGTTTCGAATTTATTAAATAATTGCTTAAAGCAGAGAGCTTCAACAGGGGGTCCTCAAAGTTACTGCAATAAACTATTAATTAAAATAAAAAATTTCAAAATGTTTAATGTGAATTCAACATATTAGCAAATATAAATATCCCAAAGGATTCACTGTGCCACATGTATGTTTTAACATTAAAATATGATTTATAAAATCATGACAATTATTTTAATGGCTTAGTATTCTACGCACTAAAAAAGGTATGTATAAAGGCTTTAGGCCTGCCTACACGTCATTGTAGGCCCAGTTTCTTAAGCAACTTAATTTTATACAATTTATGTAGTTGGGGGTCCCTGCTTCGTCTCTCTTTCAGTTAAGGGGTCCTTGGTTTAAAAAACGTTGAAGACACCTGGTTTAAAGCATTTAAACAAAGTTTTGTGTTGGAGTTTGTAACATTAAAAAATCTTAATTATGACTTAAAGATTTTCATTTTCACTTTAAATGCATATCGGTTCCAAATATCGGTTATCAGTTTCATTAACTACTAATAATCAGAATCGTTATCGGCCTTGAAAAACCAGTATCAGTCGATCCCTAAAAAACACACACAAATTGAATTTAAAAAGAAAAGGGAATTCACATTTTGGTCCACTCTAAGGCTTTCATAAGAATCTGTGACATCATTGGGCAGAAAGACTACCAGTATATACCCTTTTGATTAATTAGAAGTAACTGAACCTAATGAGCATAGGAGCTCAAGGCTTCCTTCCTGGCTGTAGGGTTCTTGGGAAAATTGGGTGCAAACCAGCACCATACAAGGAAGACGGGCAAAATCCTTCACATTTTGGCAGATATCAGCACTCTGGAGTCCTGCAGTATCTAAGCAGTCTTTTACAGGGTAATCGTTTTTTTTCGTTCGTTTTTTTAATAAGTCTCGTGTTACTCTGTGTAACTAATGCCCTATCTGAACAGCACCAATATAAACCTGGGACCTGAGGGATTTGTGACCATACAGTATATAGATTATTTGCAGTTTAAATCAATTGTACATCTAATTTGTGAATCATATTCTTAGTAATAGCGGTCATGATTTGGCATATTTGGCATGCAATTTCTTCATTTTTATGTACGTCATGTAAAACGGAGGCAGTAGTGTATTCTATTGTTGAGTGCATTTTTAAGTACCAGCTTCAATTTGCAGTTTGATTAACCAAAAAGTGACAGATGGTGTAATTGTGACCTCTCCAGGACATCTGTGATTTTTGCTAATTTCATTAGCTGATGTGAATGCCTTTAAGGGCTGCAACTAACAATGATTTTCATTATTGATTAATCTGATGATTATTTTCCTAATTCCCTGATATATCAGATATATCAATATATAATTTTTCCAGAGCCTACAGTGACATATTGAACATATTTATTTTATCTGACCAACAGTCCACAACCCAAAGATACTTACTTAGATGTACTATCATACGAAAACAAAGAAAATCAGCAAATACACACTCTTGAAAAGCTGGAACCAGAGACTTAAATAAGTATGAGTATTTCTGTCAAATGTTAAATTAATTAACCAATGAATCATTTCAGCTCTAGTGCCTTTGTCTAAACACAGAAGTTGAGAGATAATTCATCAGTTACATGAATACTATTTTCAAGTGAATATAGGCTTCAGACAATCATTTGAGATCTTTGAGAGCATGATAAAGTACTCTATAGTTACATTATGGTCCATTTCCCATACTCTTTTGTAGGCAGACAGTAGACATTAATGTGTACCGTGCAATTGTCTAATGCAGTAAACCTCACAAGGGACCTCTCAGAGTTGTTAACAGCTGTCTGCTCCTTCAAGTGGAATGGACAACACTGAAGATTTAAAGAAACCACGTTGACAGTCACACAGGTGTTGCTGTAGTCAAAGGAAAAAAAGTCCAAAGGGGAGTTCCAGTATTTTCTCTCAGCACTGTCAGGTTGAGAATTCAGCGACAAAAGAAATTTCACTTACATAACCAGAGAGATTGGCACTGGGGTTTGCAACTTGTAGTCATAATTAAAGTTCTTCTAAACCCTCATTGACCCTCATTAATTACTAAACAGGGTGTAATTAATCTGCAGTAAAATCTTCTAGAAATATTGTCAAGTGTGAGGAGACTTCAGGCTGAAACTTGAGACTAGACGAGAGATTTTGTGACTCAGACATATTTGAGTTGCAGGTTGAGCATGATTTTCTTTTTTAGGATTGGACTTTTATGTTTAGGTTGGTCTTACACAGACATATGGATTGGTTTGTCAACTGGGTTTCCCGACAGTTCATAACCAAATATTTGTAACAAAATACTGATTGAAAGATTCTTTTTGAAGTAACAAACTAGTCTGAAAAGTGGAATAGGAACCTCAAATAGCATGAGCAAAGACAGTTGCCATGGTCGAACTGTAAAAAAACGAAACTAAATCAAACTTATGTCACAATACTGCTTGATTGACATGTGACACCACATCAAAAATCACTCAGCATCATAGATGGACTTGAACTCAGATACCTCTTTGAAATGTGCTCTGGACTGTAGCCTGTATTTGTATTTAGATCCCAGGTAAATTCAATCAATGCGTGAGCTCTGCCTCATACAGAGAATGCATATTTAGACCTCAGCCTGTCTTAAGATAACTGTCAATCAATAAATGAGATTCTCTACTGGCAGGTTGTGCACAATCATGGTAAGGACTGCTGAAACTGACAGTAGCAAAGACATTTGGCTTGCTGGGCTTACGTTATAATGTAATGTTACCGTAAGGTTAGTCTGGCTTTACCAGACCTTCCTCTACAGCGCTGCGGAGGAGGGTCTGGCTAGTACACACAGCATTCTGGGATGGGAGAAAAATGTGCTCTGGTTTATTGGCATTTCTTTAAACCAATCACAATCGCCTTGGGCGACGCTAAGTGCCGGACAGAGCCACGGGGCCACTGCAAAATAGCCTCAGGAAGGAACTTATTTTGGGGGAACATGTACGTTCAAAGGTGTTTTAGTCGTGCAAAAGAAGACTGAGATTGGACAGATAGTCTAGCTAGCTGTCTGGATTTACCCTGAGGAGCAGTAAACCATAGTCCTCATAAATTTGACCGGAGTTTAAAATTCCAACACAAAGAAAGCGAAAGTAACAGACATCCGGCCGAAAAGAGTGTCATCTGGTGGAATTTCTGGCACCAACGGAGCAATCCCGGAAGTGGAACATTGTGGATACAGACTACCTTAAGGTTAATAAGGAAGTGTACTGTAAAAAAAAACAAGAAGTATTTCGACTGAGCTCATATTTCAACCCCAAAGTAAATGTGAAACAATGAATTTACAAATCAATGAATGTATATGTGAATGATTTAACAGATTAAATTAAAATTAATAGACAACGACAACACAGAACAGTAATTGTCTTGCTGCTTGGCACCGTAAGGGCTCTGATACTGGGAGATGAAAGTTGTAGGATCTTGGTTATGTATGGCCTGAGATTTAGGTTGTGATGAACAATGACTAAAGAGAAACATGGCTGTAATGTTGGTCTGTGACATCATCTATGGGTTACTGAAGGGACTTGTTGGGGTTTACCTCTTGCTGTAATCTTTTCAGCTATTGGAGTGAGTAAACGTGGCCCTGTGGCAACAAGGGGGGAGCTGAAGTGGAACAATCAAACCCTGTCGAAACCTGAGAGACTCGTCAATCAACAGACAAACCCCCAAACATGGCTAACATAAACATACCTACCAAAAAGATTCTGTGTATATTATATAATATATATTATGAAAATAACCCTAACCCCTACACACTACCCTTTAAGACGCACATACAAAATTTACCAAGTAGCTATTAAGTCCTTAAATTCTGGTTTAAAATCAATATTGAGTTATTATTTGTGGATACATTTCTCATTGACTTCTATACAGTTTGGATCTTGCAGCGAATCAAAGAACTGAGTCCAAAGGCTACACGCTGATACATGTTTCTAAGAGCAGATGGTGCCTCCGCTAGGTCTATAGTCTGTGATCCAGGTGAGTTTATACATGGATGTTCAGGTGTTGGCTTCCCCACCTCTTTTGTCAAGGCAATACAAACCAATCAAATGTTAAGTGTGTCTGTTGAAGTGTTTATGTGTTAATGTCTGTGCACGTGTGTGTGTGTGTGTGTGTGTGTGTGTGTGTTTGACTTCATGTACATCAAGGAAAGAACGTCCACATCACAGCAAAGCATGAGTAATAAATCCGAGGACCTGGTGGTCGCAGGTTCCCCTCTGTGGGCTCTCTGACAGACTGTCAGTGCTGTTCTGTGAGTCAAATTCAGATTCAGATTGTGCTCAATGTGTTCGGTTCTGTGAAATCCTCATTCCGATTGCTAGAATAAGAAAAACGGAAATATAGAACAAATACATTTAAGTGGGAAATTATGACTCACCTGTCACCTTATTGACAGCTTTTTACACCTTATTTTGTAAGTGGTTAAACATTTTAATAAAGACAGATACAAATATTCAATGTATTCCCATGCACAAGCTGAATGTTTTTAAATTGGACACACTAGCATTAACTGATTTTGATGAATTATAACAGCATTAAAGAATCTTCATGTAAGCCAGATCTCGCATGAAATTATTTTGGTTACAGGATTTGTTTTCATCACTACTCTCTTTTAAAGCTTTTGAGAGCTGGATCCAGTCTGCCATGTTGTCACCAGACACTTGCGTTGACATGTATAGCAATCAGAATCAAGGAACAGATCCGTTTCAACAGAGTTAATTCATATTTACTGTGACAGACGTGTCAAACATTAATACATGACCTACTCCTTTTTTTACACTCTAACTTAACTTTCTCTTGTGTGTTAGCGAACCAAATCTACAAAAATAGAAAGTTTTCCCAACAATGAAATTAAGGATTTGAAAATAAAACAACTATTCCGACACAACTAAAAACTATATTTATTCCTACACTGACAAAACTGTTGCCTAATGTTATGCATCATGATATCTGATAGTCAGGTTTTACAGATGAAAATTAGCCTGGCTTCTTGACAGATTTGACTGTTGATTAGTTGGCATGCTCCCTGACAAACTCTTAAATGAAACGAAAAGAAATACTATACACAGTTTGTCATGTTAACAAATCAAAGTTCTTTTTTTTGTCATTCTGTTTAGCTTCACAAAGCAGCCTTTCATTCCTGTGTCACGAAATAGATGGTTGCCACAGCAACAAGCCTTTATCCTACTATCTCTTGAGTGTTAGACAAATGGTGTGACCTGGCCTCTCAGCAACACCCTGCTGCGATATCAATGGCCTGACTGTAATTCACACTAACAAGAAGTACTAAAGTATCTTAACTAAATTAAGCCTGATTATTAGTGTGAGGGCACACATTACACACCTTTGTTTTTATTTGTGATAGCTGTGAAGGAACACACTACCACAACAAAGTATGTAAGCTATGTATGTATGTAGGCTTTCCTTTTCGGAACCGATTATGAATTTCAGTAGCCTCTTTTTATATCGTTTACCTTAACAAGCATTGCTGGATGGGGCAATCCTGCCATTTAGGTTTGCTGCCAAGTATCATCCTCTTTATATATCTTATTGTAAGACTCCTCTCATGGTAGTTTCTCTCTTCCTCTTTTTGAGCATCATGCAGGATCTTTTCATCTTTTAATTCAGCACAGCCATCAGGATGATTGCCTGTCCTCTTCATGTGCTTCACATTTGGTTAGCCATCATTAAAGCTCAACTTTTCACACTGGCTGCTTGACAATCTGGTGCAGGCTGCACAGGTATTGGGGAAGGAGTTGTTCCCCACCCCACCCTACATCCTTCCCCTGTCTCTCTCTTCCTCTCTCTCTCTCTTGTCTCTCTCTGCTGCAGTAGGCTCAAGACAGATGTAGCGGTACATGACAAAACAGCCTAATTAAAAGAGTGGTGCACCTTTGAATTCCCACACGTGGAAACCCTCTCCAGAACCGTGACAGAACATGTTTGCAGCAAGGAAAGAAGAAAAACATGTTTTCAATTTGCATCATCCATGTTTATCCTGAAAGTGCTAGGCTTTTACTTCTACCTAGAAAGCTTAGCAAAAGAGCATGTACAAATAGGCCATTAAAATGTGCGGTTTCAATGGCACACATTGGAAATCCTAATGAGCTACACGGCTGAATGCATTTCCAAGGTGAAGATGATTTAGAGATGGATCAAAAAAATGGCAAATTGTTAGACCTGCACATCAAGAGAGGTTGTAGTGTTTTATTGACATGAAGATGAATATATACTGCTTATTTGTGGGCAGCTTGAAAAACAAAAAAAATTATTAAATTAGTTAATTGGATTTAAACAGCTGCTAGATATACCGTACACCTTAGTCTTTGCCACTGAAATAAGGTATGAGTGTGGCTGAAACGATTAGTCAATTCATTAGTCAATCAACAGAAAATTAATTTGCAACTATTTTAAAATTCAATTTAATTATTGAAGTCATTTGTCAGTGAAATATTTGATCGTCCATCTTCTTTGTCCTGTTTGAAGATGTCCCCTCTGGCTTTGTAATATTGAGATATGCATATTTTCTTTTACAGACCAAAATGGTTAATCAACGATGAGTTTAGTAGTATTGTTAATGCAAGTAGTAAATAGTTGCAGCCCCACATGAGTGTGCCATTAATAAAAATGTTTTATTTACAATACTTGGTATAGCTAATTCTTAAAATTGCTTGATGTGACACGTCCCATCTGGAGCCGTTCTGCTGTGGCTATTTTGTCTCACTCTAGGAAGCATTTTGCTTAATTTTAATGTTGACGCCAAAAGTCAGCAGCTCAAAAAGCTTTAAATAGCTGGAACAGTTTTCCTTACGGCAAAATTCAGACGGACAAATATTAAATTATCTGGAGGACAACCCAACAACCTAATAATATATTCAGTGTTTATATTTAAGGATTGGCTGTCTGCAGTTAGAAGAAAACACCAAATTGTAGTTTACACATAGTATCATCGACTATTACGCTCACAGCACTAATAACTGAGATGTTGTAAGGAAGCACTTCATGCAATGCTGCAATGGAACTTACATTTAAACACCCGCCAAGTGTATTATGCCAAGTACTGTAGGCATTAGCTACTAATGCCTGAGTCCAAATATAGTGAAGTAGTTGCATTGAAACAACCACTAAGCAGCTGCTTCGCAAGGTATATATAAACTTAACTACAGAAATACAATTTTACCAAAGACTATCTAACAATGGACAGTGAAATAACTAATACTTGTTTACCTATCACTTTGTGTCTCTGTGCCTTCTGTGTGGGAAGACTGGATGACTTTACTTAAGCATGCTGTAAATTGCCAATCGTTGTCAGTGATGATGTTGCTGCTGGAATAATTGTGAGAGGGTTACAGGGATTGTTTCACTTTTGTACTTAAGTGCAGCTATAAAGGCCAATTTGTGACACACAGTAGTGATTTCTTTGTGCAGAGGTACTCGCCGCAGGCCAGGGCAAGCTGCACCACGCTGATGCCTTTCCACATACTGTATATCACTTAAACAGATGCTTCTTAGTCAAGGTGTATTCATGAGATATATTGCAAGAGCATTACTTTTTTATTGCTGTAATGAAGTCCGACAAAGTATTTGGTCAAAGCAGGCATTCTTAATTAAACATCTGTTAAAACACGATGAGGATGAAGGCCTGGCTTGTGCTCAAATACTGCAGTTGTTGCAGATATGAGGTGCAGATATCAGGATATTTTTTAGGAAGAAACTTATTTTTAATTCCGTTTCCTCATAATAAAGACATCATTAAATAGCATGATACATTTAGGATGAGCTTTATGCATTTCCTTTTTGTACTTTTCTCTCTCTCTGTGCATCAGAAGATGTTACACCATCTTTATGTAATAATGTAATGTAATAACTGGAGATTAATGGCACGATGTATTGCATTATCATGAAAACAATATTACAGTCAGCCTTACCAAATTATATTAGTCAATAGTATTAATTACAGGTTTCTGCACATTTAGAAATACATTAATTTATATAGTATTACATTTATACTAATTATTACCTTACATAATGTTTGTTTGTATCTTGCTGTAAGTTATAACTGTACATTATATAAAATTGTGTTTCAATTAATTTAGAAACAACAATAATGGCAGACTACCAATGTTAAATATTTGTAGCCATTGTTTGCCATCAGTTCACACCGCAAGTCTTAATGCTTATTTCGGATTTCTTGCTCAGATCCGATTTTTTGTTTGGCTATTCACATTACCTTTTAAAATGTGGCCTATATCAGATTCCAGTGTGAACTGTTTGTGGTTTCGAACCGACCCACATGCGCAAAAGAATCAGACGCAGCACGCTGTTGCACTAAAGTTAGGGAGGTTATGGAGGAAGTAAGCATTTTCGCTTTTATTTCAAAATGTTTGTGTAATGGCAGCCGTAACATTAATGAGCAGGTGCTGAGGAAGAGAAGAATGAAGAGAGCCAAATTGGCTATTTTGGCCTTTTGCGGGGTTATGGCTGCAAATTCACTACAGAGGTCTGTGTGGATGCAGAGACGAAGCCAGGAGTGGTGGGACTGCGTTGTGAATAGCTTCACAGAGACGCAGTTTATTCAAAACTTTCGGATGTCATGGGCAACTTTTGATTATCTCTGTCAGCGCCTCTCCTCAAGACTCCTACGGCAGGACACTCAATTTAGGCGACCCATCTCCGTGCAGAAACGTGTCGGAGTTGGGCCGTATTGGCTGGCAACAGGGGCAGGTTACCACCCACTGGCTAACCTGTTTGGCGTTGCCAAGTCCTCTGTGTGCGCTATTGACGGAAAAGTCGCATCAAATCCGCCTTGGTTGTTCACACTGCAGCCGCATTGAAAAAAAATCAGACCTGGGTGTGATTCAGGACCACATATGGAAGTGGTCTAAATCTGATTTGAAAAAATCTGATCTGGGCAAGATTTGAGTGTTCACACTACTTCTGAAGAAGTCTGACCTGGTCACTTGACCCCAAAAATATCTGATTTGGGCCACTTTTGCCTGCAGTCTGAACGTAGCCTTTGTTCAGCATTAGCAACACTTTTACATGTGTGCGGATAAATCTGTTATGTTAGATACAATAAGTAATAAGTGAGTAATAACGATTAAGAACGGATGTTTTTGCTATGAATTATCTGATAAATTATCTTGAGGATGTTATTTTTAAACAGTGATTCATGCTCTACAGTTTAGCTGCCTGTTGCTCTGTTCTTCCCTGTGGCATTAGCTAGCTGTGCATTGGTGTGGAGGAGGAAGGCCTCATTTATTCCAAGTTATGCAACCATTTTGGGAAATGCTGGCCAGGCGCTGATTGTAGCATAGCAGCAGAGCTTTAACTTAACAGCCAGCAGCACACTGGTTTCCCAGAGAGCCGAGCAAGCAGTGAGGCTTTGCCCTATCTCTTTTTTTCGCTTCCGCACTAGCCCTAATCTCTCCCCCCTTAGTGTGTGGCATCTTTGTCAGGGGGGAAAAAATGTTTTACAGGCTACATCAGGTGCTGACTGAAGCACATTTAAGTAGAGAGGATGTATGTATGTTGATCATGCACCACAATAGCTGTTCCATAAGATGTGATACAGGAAATCTCTCATCAATGTTTCATGGACTTGCAATGTGAGGTCTTAAACAGCCAAGAGGGAGTAGTTCCATCTATAAAACCTACTGTCATATTGAAGGAATAGAAAAATCAACCATGACAACTAAATGCATTTTCACTCAGTGTCAGCATTGATTGTCACCTTCATAAAAAGGTTTTGAAAATATTTCACTTTTGCATACGGTGTATGAACCTAAAGTTTTTTTTTCACACCATGGCTGCATGTAATCTTCTGAACTGTAAATGTAATCTTCTGAAATGTTCCCCTCACCCTAAAATGGAAACAAGCTTGCTTTTCTCAAAAGCCTTTCAGGAGCTTAAAAAGAAGTTTGAATCTCCCCCCTCTGAACTCCATCAATCTCTCCTACTCCACATGTCTCTCTTTTTTCTCCTTCACTTCTGATATTAGCTCTCCTCTCATACTGTAAGAGTACAATGTCAGTTGATGCACATGTGCTCAAAGATGTGCTATTGTGTATTTTCTTTTAACCTATTTATATTCAAGCACAACTGCTCTTTTCCACAAATGGCCTGCTTTGCATTCACACACTCACACCTGGAAGCTGCCAAATACAACAATCTGTAGGCCTCTGTAGGAAAAGTTTGGGGTTAAATGGTTGCTCAAAGGCAGACCATGTGGTGGTGATGACAGAGTGTTGCTCTTTCAACTCCCAGCCCTACTTATTCTTCCATGGTTTAAACTGCCGCTACTGCAGATTTATAATCACTACAGAAATGTGTTAAAAACTGACTGAAACGCAGAGATGGCAAAAGTACTCACTTCCCGTACTCAAGTAGAAGTACAGATACTTGTGTTAAAAAAATTACTAATTAATTATTAAAGTACTGATTTAACTTCTTTACTCAAGTAAAAGTAAGAAAGTAAAGGCTTGGAAATTTACTTAAAGTATAAAAGTAAAAGTAGCCTTGCGAATGACAACCAGATATGAATTCAATTGTGATTCTGTGAGAATTCAAACATGAGTCCTCTAACTTACGTCTGAGAGGTTTGAGACATTAACATTAGCCCAAAATAAAGTCGATTTGAGACAAGACCAAGACGTTATCGTTAACTTAAGTGGTCTCAAAAACAAGAACGGCCTTGAGTAACGTTAACATTACTACAGTACTGTTACACTAAATCAAGTCACTGAATTCGTTTTTAATATAAAGCTATACATGTATATATTGTATCAGCTAGTATTAGATTATTTTCAAATAAACTGAACGCTCGCTAACCTTAATGTTACTTGGGCTACTTAAGTAAATGCTAGCGAACCAAGGCATCGTCATTGCTAGCAGGAGAATAAATGTAACTGACCATTAACGTAAACTTAATACAGTTACTGAAACAAACAACAAATAGCTTTTGATAACAACAAAAAGATGCAGTTACCTCTATGTGTTTTTTCAAATTTGATGGCGAATTCTTGAAAGCCAGCAGTTCGTGGTGTTTCGGTCGGCACAATTTACAGCACATTATAACAACGTATACTCCCATCCAATTAGATTGAATTCGGTTTTGATGACGAGAAAAATAATAATGGTAACTCCACTGAAATTATTTGAAACTAAAGTAACAAGCCAATTTTGTAAAATGTAAGGAGTAGAAAGTACCGATATTCGTGTGTTAAAAATCTAAGGAGTAAAAGTAAAAAGTTGGCACAAAAATAAATAGTAAAGTAAAAATATCTGAAAAATCTACTTAAGTACAGTAACAAAGTATTTGTACTTTGTTACTTCCCATCTCTGCTGAAACGGGTGCTATTGTAGAATCAGAAGAACTGTGTGGCCACATGGAAGTCTGTTCAAATAAGCACTTAAAACACTTCATGGTTCACCTCAGGCGGATGAGCTGGAGGCTAAAGGTGCTCCATAGTTGCATCAGCTAGGGAGAGTAGGCGGTATTGTCCAAGATAGAGCTGAGGAACTCATCCTCCCCTCTACCCTGCCTGCAGGGCATCCAGACTCAGCCCTGTGACACAGCTAGTTACAGCTATTTGTTGAGCCTGCTGGCACTCCCTGCATTGATGTCACCTCCCCCGCACACAGAGAACAGTGCACTGGGCACTATCTGTAGAAGTTGCAGAGAAGACTGCAAAGAGTTGCTTCAACAACAAATTTCAAGCTGTAACCCAGTAACGTCTACAGTAGAACTGCCTGAACGATTACATTTAAAGGTAGAAAAAACATATTGTCTTGAGAGAAAAAGTAATGGCTGGGCACTATCTGTTGAAGTTGCAGAGCAGTCTGTTGCAAATATTGGATGACACAAGCCTCTTCGGGCAGATAGTCAGTGTGTGCTTGTGTTGTCATACTGGATCAAGTTGTTATATGATATGAACTCTCGTAGCTTGAATGCAGCACCCTCACATCCTCACTATGGATTGGTGGCAGGTGTCACAGGCTACTAAATGGAGTTTTAAAGAGGGGCTCACATGAATATTGAATTTTAACACAATGGTGAACATTTTTGTTCTACAATGCAGAGACATAAAACTACAGAGAGTTGACAGCTCAACTCAGACTCATTCACCTCAGGGATGAAATAGCTCCCAGAGGATAAAGTTATACAAAAATGTTGCCAGAATGTTCTCAGGTAAAAGACATCAATCAATTTGCCAAGCCTGGACAAAGCCTGAAGATCTTGAAATGTTGCTCTGCATTTATTGGGAGCTATTAGTACAGCATATGGATCTTTTGTCTGGTTTGTGTCTTTAGTTTGAGTTTATTAATAAGCACCGTAAAAGTACTTTGGATGTGCTAATCTTCTATATTTAGCTTCACAGGTTGCCCTTTTCATTGACCGTGTGAAAACACACAGAGACAAGCTTGCCATAACAATAGTACACATATACAACCAAACCCCATATATTGTTGATTGTTGGTGAAAGAAACCCCAATGTTTTACATTTTTTGTTAGCCCTGATATTACCTATGTTGTTTCAAAATTGGGTTCATGAGACAAAGTTGTCACAAAATCAATGCTTTCATTTTAATATTACCAAATATATGTGATACTAAATATAAGACATAAAGTTTCATTTTAGCAACAGTAACCCTGGAGTAGCTGGATATATCTGTGGACTTCAGGAGGGGTAATGCTAAAGTGATCGTAGATAATTACACTGCTGCCATAATCTACATCTGCTTAATGATTGTTTCATCAAATGAAATTTTTTTTAGCATCTTCTGGGTAGTTTATTTGCTTCCTTCTGTCTCTCTCTGGAAAATGATTTATGTCAAATTAACTCTACTCAAAATGAATTGGTTGATAGCTAAAGAGACCAATCTGGGTTGAAAGATTAGTCTCTAAACAGCTGATTATGGGGTAATCAAACCACCTCAAGAGAGTTATGTAATCAGAATGCTGGGGTGATTGTAGAGGGAAAATGCAGATGAGGCTGACAGTGATACAGACACTACATAGTGGGAGCAAATGTTTTGTGTCTTCTACTTCATTATTTCACAATATTCATGTTGCCATGTAGCGGTAAATGATTGCTGGATTTGTCTATTTCCGACTAATATAAACCCCCTGTTTATATCAGTAACGCCCCCGTAACGTGAGCGTCGTTACAATATAGTTCAGGCTAAGAGAGAGAATGGTGTGGAAAAGATTCTGATGCAACTATTGGCTTTTTGCAGAGCAGAACCGCCTGAATGATTACATTTAGAGGTAGAAAAAAATATTGTCTTGAGAGAAAAAGTAATGGCTCTCAGACAGGTATTAAATATTAAGACCTTCCTCTAACTGGAAAACCAGATTTAAAGCTGATGTCTTTAATGTCTTACTGAAATGTGAATCATCAAAATTGCACAGCTTAATTCATCCAGATAATGCAAAATGCTATACATAAAATGTTTGGTAGTCCACTTTGTACTGGGTTCCTTCCTCACTGTATAGGTGAAACTGCATTTGAACTTTGAACAATATGTTGATGTATGCTCAGCTGATCTGGTGAATGCAGCCTACAATTAATATTGTATGTTTCCACAATCATACCGACACGTGTGTTTGGAAGTACATGTTTGGATTACATTACACTGTAGATAACAGAGCATGGCATGTGTATGCATGCACACACACACACACTCTCTCTCTGTGCATTCATTGCTATTGTTAGCTTTAATTTGACACATTTTGTTGCCTCAGCAACCGTCGATGTCATCTATTATAATGCAGTGAATTTGAGTGAGAGGGGACCTAGAGAGACAACAGAGAGCTGTGATGGTGGAAATGATATTATGAGAGGAACGCAGAAGGATTGTACTATATTCACTGTATAGTGATTATTGCAATTAAACTCGACAACACTACATCTCCTGCTTCCTATAGTCACACACAGTGTTTTAATATTGACCCAAAAATGTACAACTTCGGTTAATATTAAAGACAGAAATAAAATGTGAAAATGAATCACACAGGTGGCTGATTACACCCTCTAATGAATAGTGGGTTTCAATGTATTCTACTGTAGTTAAACCAAACCTTGAAGCAAGGCAAGGACATAAATCAAATTTAAACAATAATTACATCTACTCAGGGATGTTGTAAAAACCTGCAGCACAACAAATCCCACTGAGGGAGGATTTTAAGGGTTAGTAAAGTGTTTCCCAACTTGTATTCATTTTAAAAGGCAGGTAATGTAAGTCTGGGTATCCGTGGGTGAGAGACATTTTAATTCTGAAATCCATAGTAGAAGACAAATTATAGTGATAAATTAAATGTGCAATTAGATCTGGGTGGGTTATGTGTCTGCAAGCTTGTGCTTAAATTCATCATTCATTTAAATTCTAATACTGCACAATTTGTAATGGTGCACCAAACAGCAGAGAGCAGCCCATATGACAAATCAAGCTCAAGTGTCTGTATCACATTACATACTGTATGTGTCTTTTCTCTCCTTTTTTAAGACTGGGATCCACCCCAAACAACCTTGAAAATCCTATTACAGTTCCTAGGTTGTCAGCAGTGGTTGCCATGACAACTGTGCATTTTATTTCTGGCTCCTTTGAAATGGTGTGTGAGATCAGAGATCCCAAATGTTATGTAAGACGATGTGCACTGTTCCAGACTGGGGTTTCCTGCTGCAGAGAATTTAAAGTAATTAATTACAGGGGAATGACAGATACTCAAGGCACTTTGTCTCCCCGTTTACCTTACAGCTCTTAACACATACTGGTAAGATGTAGACTGTAATTGTTATGCAGAAAGCTAAGCAGGATGACAGATGATTTTAATAGTGCTGCTCATTTTGACACATTTTGCTGAAAACTGATGTCTGTCTTCTTGAATCTCCATAGGACACAGAAGAACAAAAATAATGATCAAGATTTGTGTGTCAGTCAGAGACGGGTAAAGAATGGAGAATAATAATAAATATTGGTAGTGCCTTTGACATTGGTAAATTTATAATAAACAGGGCTGAGGAATAATGAACAAATGGGATTGCAGGACAAACTGTGGCATCAAGATAGGATTTAAATAAGTAGCTAACAACTTATTGGATAAGGGCATTTTATTATTATTCTTTACACTTCACTACACAATTTCAGTATCATGTAATTTAGAAGAAACTGGAGGAGGGAGGAAATTGTAAACCTCCCCGTTTTTAAGCCACTACCAAGAGACGGGTTTGTGTGGTTAATGTCACAAATACAATATATGGAGTTCTAACTTCAATAAATCTGGAAATGTAAAACAAAGACAGATTTTGGACATTTTGCTTGAACGATAAATTGATAGAGCTTACTCATTCATTAACAGTTTCTAAGTTTCATTATCACTGAGGTATCACCAGCTGCAGAACTGATCTTATTGACTCACAGTATCTCTCAGTTCCTAATTATAAAACTCCTTTGTTGCATGCAGACAATGTGCCCTCAAAGCTTTGTAACTACAAGTGCTGGTCTGTTGTTCATTTACCACAGATTATAGTGCCCACATTATTAATCAGAGAAGTGTACTCCCATTCTGTAGAACTATACAGTCTCCATGTTTAGAGGCAATACAATCAGAAATGATGCTATCATAATATGGTGAGTGGAATGAATGAAAGGGAATTGTCTTGATATTAGTACAGGCATTTGACATATATGTTTTTTATTTTATTTTATGTTCTTTATCCTTTGTCATTTAACATCAAGTACAATAAATGTTGGATCTCATAAATTACTGTATGCTTTTACTATGTGCATATTGTTCCAGCATTGCTATATTAAGGTAATATAGAAAAACTCATTGGAGCTTGAGGAGTATTCATCATTAAGCACCTTCCAGAGCAAAAGAATATAGGCGGTTAGGCTGAACTTTTTAACCCCTCATATAAAAGCTACTAAATTCTCTAATCTTAAAGTCTCTTTGATGTAGTACAAAATGTGTTGCTCTTTGTGATCACCGCCCAGTGATGTGCATGGCTCTTCTCAAAATAATTAGGCATACAGCTAATAACTGGTTCACCACTGCAGGGCTTGTGAAATAATACTTTTATCACAGATTTCAGAGGAGTTAGCTCAATTTGTTGAGAGAATCAGCTCCTAACTGCTTACAAAAATGCTGTGGGATAGGTTTAGGAACCTGGGGCCAGATGTATAAACAATACTGTACATAAGCACAAAAGAAATACATACAGTACACCATTTCCTATATACAAACTGATATTTATAAATGAAGAATGTGGGGTAAGAATGTGTGAACCTCACGCATACTTACATACAGACCAGGCATACAGTTATCAAGAGATGCAAGTAAAATGATGAGGTTGTTGCCAATAATGTTTGCCAATTTCTCTGACTGTTATTATTTTTGCAGTCTACACAACGTTCTGTAAAATGTCAAAGGCGCAATTATAAAATACATTTTAAATCATCTAGGAGTGATTAATAAAAAAATTATATTTACATTCAAGCCAATATTTCCCTGTTGTCAATGATATTTTTAATTTTAAAGTCTGTGTCCATATGAGCTCTTCAAATTAATCATTTTTCTGATTTTTAATAATTATAAGATATTGCGCGATGATGGTTGACAGGTACATGTGATGAATTGGTGGTGTGGTGCTATAAATAGCCACAGCCCTGCGTAATGGTTGTGCATACTAACAGCTGTTCTGGTGCTGTTGGAGAACCTTGCAGAAACAACAGAATCAATGAAATTGCACTGCTTCTTTGCCCTTCTTGTCATTGATAGGTCTAATGAGTGGTGGAGCGGGCACAAGTATCAAAATGCAAACAGATGTTTAAGGACGTTTATACATCCATTTATGGCTAACTGTGGGAGTGGAAACAAGGCTTTTGCACATTTACCCAGTTCCACAATGACTGAGATTTAGAAAAGAGTTTTATGCAACCTGCCCCTGGTCATTTTTACCTTATGACTTTTTCTGGTAGCAAAACACTAGTAAAAAGCATTTTGATGCAGCCTTGCTTCTGTATATCTGGTTGAAACAGGATGTTAAGCAAATTTCTTCCAGCCTCCTGTAGAAGAAGAGAAAGGATTTCTACCTGACTTACTGTAAAAGAGAAATATATCTCTTGAGAAACATATCTGTACCTCTATACTATATTTAAAGCTGTACAGTGATTATTGAAATGTTTGTGTCTTTTATACTACAGGTTAATCCACATTTCTGACTTTATTAGAGAGATTAACAACTTACATTCACTTCAACACTCTGTAACTAAGAATTGTCATTCTTAGTTATAAATAGTTATACTTCCATGTGTACTGTAATACTGTAACAACTTCTCACTAAACATGGTTTCTCTATTGCAAGAATGTTCACTCGCATTATACTGTAGGTCCCTTGGTGCATACTGTGATGGAAACAGCATAAAGTGGGAGGATGAAATATTTACGTAGAGCAATCAGAGCAAGTCTCTCTCCAACTTGCTTGTATCTTATTTCTTTCTTTTCTTCTTTCTTTCCCCTTCTCTGAAACAGACCAGACATTTTCACCTTGGTCCCCATCTCGAAAGTTCAATGAAGGCAGACGCCTCCCTCCAGCCAGGAACATGAAGGGCTTATCGGGCAGCCGTTCCCAGCACCAGATCCCTTTACCCTATGGCTTGGACTATGACCCCCACGTTCATGACCTCCACGCTCACCATGGCTCTGACTCCCGCCACTCGTCCTACCTGCTCAGCCCCACAGAAAGCTGCCCCATGGACTTCCACCACCGCTACTCGCCGCGCAGTTCCATCCACTCTGACTGCATGATGATGTCCCCTGTCATGATGCCCCCAGTTGCTGTGTCTGAACACATCTCCAGCAGCACATTCCCCAGAATGCACTACAGCTCACAGTATTGTGACCCAGCCACAAGGGACGACTGCGCTGCCATCACAGCCTCTGCCACCTCCCCAGCTGTTGCTGCTGCGGCGGCGGCAGCCGCCGCCTCTTCCCATCTCGTCGGCACCAAGAGCAACCGCCTTCCTGCTAACCTACTAGACCAGTTTGAGAAACAAGTGCCACTACACCGCGATGGCTTCCACACATTACAGTACCAGCGCACTTCCACCACCACTGAGCAACGCAGCGAGAGTCCTGGCCGCATCAGACACCTTGTTCATTCTGTCCAGAAGCTCTTCACCAAGTCCCACTCCCTGGAGGGATCATCCAAGATGAATGGCACAAAAGGTGATATGATAGGAGGCGGAGGTTATCACCATCATGGTCACCACTCCACCAAACATGGTAGCAAGAGGAGCAAGAGCAAAGAGCGCAAGCACCGCTCTGGCGGCTGGTGGAGCTCCGACGACAACCTGGATAGTGATAGCACCTACCGCACACCCAGTGTCATGTCGCGGCACCATGGGGAACATGTCAGCCACTGCTACCCAGATTCCATGCACAGCCACCACTTTGGAGACCTGTCACTCAAGACCTCTAAGAGTAACAATGATGTCAAGTGCTCGGCCTGCGAGAGCATGGCCATGGTGCCTGAGGGAAAATTCACGAAGAGGAGCTCCTGGTCGACACTGACAGTCAGCCAGGCCAAGGAGGCCTATAGGAAGTCATCGCTTAATCTAGAGAAACCCATGATGCACTCGATGCACTCCGACCTCAAGCCTTCATCGCGGACATGTCACTACCTGCAGGTAAGTGGTGCTTTACTACTTTATGTTTTAAATGGACAGAAATCGAACAAAATAGAAAAGACAGAAGAAAGAATAATAAAATATGAATATATTAAAAGATGGCTTAAGGTTCTTTATGTTGTACTTTATGTGGATCGTAGCCTTCTGTTTGGAGCTACTGGAATAAGTGTTTATCTGCTACAGCTGGTATATGTCACTATATAACACTGGTTATATATTCCAAATTAAATTTTGGTAATTTAATTAAGTTTGCTATTATTTTGGAGCGCCTGTTTGTGTCTGTCACCTGTCAATGATACTTACTATTAATTGTGATGTCACTGAGCTTAAGTGTTCATGCTGTTCATGATGAATGGTTTAATTTATGGCAATTTAAGCAGTATAAGAAATTAAGGTGGACTTTGGAACTTTAATTTTACACATTCCACTTACTATATATACTCAATTGTCAAAGCAACCTTAACATAGAGTAATGGTACTGCTCTTTGTTCAAAAGTTTAAATATGTAGCCTTCATCCAAGTCATTCACTAGGATTCTTGTCATTGTTACTTTTCTATCTCTTAATTTTTATTTTACCTTTATTTTTACAGGCAAGTCATTAAAAACAGGTTCTTATTTACAACGGCGGCCTGACAAGTGGCATAGCCACTTAGGGAAAGGGAAGGAGGGCTAGATAAAAAAAATACATTAGAAATACATACAGTTTAGAAATTACATAAAATACAATTTGAAATACTACATAGAAAACAATAAACACTTATAACACTTATAACGAGATAAGTGCAAAGGTACATTGCTGAGTAAAAGAGGGAGAAACATTCAAATATTTAGCTGGAAAAATGATTATGTAGAGAAGAAACTGCATATGTCCGTGAACAAGGATGATATGACGGTTTTGAAGGATGAAATGGAAATTAGTTTATCCAGTTTGAGAATATTTTGCAGAGCCTTCCAGTCGTGAGCGGCAGCAGATTGAAAAGATGCAAGACCAAAGGCAGAGCTGGTTTAAGCAAGGGTTAACAAGGCTAAAGTAATAGGTCGAAAGGGCAGTAAATGCATAGAAGCCCTGAACGTCCCCAAATATATCAAACAATCATTGAGATCAATATCCATTCATCTCCAAAGAGGACCTTCTGAGTAAAATGCAGTGATTGATGTATTGATTAGAAATCCTGATAGGGAGGCCTTTTGGATTCAACCTTTCTTTTTGTTACTCTCCTGAGGGCAATTACAGTGTCCAGTGTGAGAAACCAATATGTTTAACCAGGACTCCCTTTTGTGTAGTCACCTCAGGGAGCTATTGTCAATTAAGATGTAGAGATCAATTGAGTGAATCAATGTCATAGTGGAAGACTCTGAGAATAAAGGGCTAACTGAGCTAGACTGCAATGTAGAAAACACACAGATTTGGTGTCTTAAAAAAAATATACTGTTCAGTCGAAGCTGATAACGGTGTTACTGATTACACTGCAAACACACCACAGCTGTGTCAAGTAATAATCAAGTAATCGGTGTATTCCTAAACTCTGTGTAATACCGGTAACACCAACTACTGCTGCAATACAGTTTTTCAGGTCTCTGCCTTTACTATCCCACTGACACATTAAGAGTTTCAACTAGTTTAGCCACAGGTACTGGCTTCAAAAACACATTCAAAAGCCAAGTGCTTCAGGTTATGGCTATCTTTGATTCAATATCTTTTCATTTTTAATATTCAGCCCTTAGAAAATGCTCTCATCCAGAGTTACTCATGGTCAGTGCAGCATAAGCTTAAATTCAAATGTCAAATAGCTTCACATGAAGGTGATTTAAGATCTACAAATAACAGCAACATGGTAACAGGGATTTCTGTGCCTTCTGTAATGTGAATTAAAATAAAAAAGGGGCATCATCAGGCCTTAATAACACATTTAGGGGTTAGCTGTGCTTTGGAACTCTGCACCTTCCAAGAAGACTTTTCTATAAGGAGAAGTTGGCATGGTCTCCCCTCTCAGCCCACTAAGAAATAGTCTACTGCTTGTAATAGGGATAACATGAGCAGAAGTGATTGGCCATTATTAAAGCTTGCCCCAACTCCCCCTGAAGATAATGTATGCCTTCTACTAACATTGCATTCATCCTGCTCTGGCCCTTTTTTCACATTGTGCCTATCCTCACCCAATCACCTAAAATGCAAAAAAAAATTCTGAAAAAAAATGACAAGTGAGTTATATGCATGCACTGTAATCAAATTTTAACTGTGGGCCCTAATTTTACTAGTGACAGCGAATCATGCTGCTCTCATATAAATGCATGATGCATTTCTGTCCATGCTTGGAAAGGGAGGTGAGGTTAGCTTAGCCCAGTGCATGCACTTTGATGCTATGTGGAGTGCACAATTACACACAGAGACACAAACTGCAGTTGTTTGTGTGCCATGGGGATGGAAAGATTCTGTCAATACAGAGGCTCTCTCACTGGCATTTGACAAGCTTATGTGTCAGCAGGCAGAGACCCTGCAGCTGCCACATGGGCACATTCTGAGTGTGTCCACACTGAGAGCCTATTCAGTGGAATACGTGAGGGGAGATCTGTACACAGGCGTTGTGGTCAACGCTCTGTGTGCTCTTCGGATTTTATCTGTTTGATGTTTCTCGGTCCTTTAGGTCTGAGTTCACTTGTGATGAGGACAGGTCTGCGTTGGGCAAGTTGTTGACATAATCTTGTTTCAGCAAGTGTCTAGTCTTCAGGCTAGCCTCCGAAGCCAACAACCGCTGTTGTACGGTGAAGCTTACGTCAAACAAAGTTACTATTACACATTTTCAGCTGTAAAGCCTAACTCGTAAGCTCTAAACTAGGCTCAATGCAGAGATATTGTACATTGTGACAATTTCCTATAGTGATTTTACAAATTACTTCTTGGACTATTCTCTTGACAAACTGATCATTTACTTGTATAGGCCTGCTATCAATCACTTTAAGTCTAAGAAGCCAACTTGAGGAAACCTTTATCTATCTTTTTTCTATTTTTGCAACTGTATTGCTTTCTTTCAAATTCTAAGATTGACTTTTACTAATTATGAGATGTATTTTATCGCTAACTTGGCTGAGCTTCTTCTGTGTAAAAGAAATACTTTTACAGGATTTAGCTGGGTAAAGTGTAAATAAAAAATGGTTTGGACTGGTCCCAAGATCCTGGAGCATGTTTTGAAGGTGAGAAACGGTATTAAGTATGCAGTAAAGGCAAACGGTACAAGGTTTCTGCAGTATCATAAATCATATAGCCTCAATCAATCATATCGTGTCACCCTTTCATGTCTGAAATGTAGCTAGTACAGTGCTTTCCCTTTATTGTAATAATCAAATCTCTAAGGCGATGGCAGGGAATTTAAAAACATTATCTGGGGAGGAACTTTGTTTCCTCTTGATGTCTCTATTAGTATCTACTTAACATCCCTAAATGTTAAGCCGGTGTCCTCCCTATGACATATAGTGGCCATTGCAACAGAGTTTAGTACTATATGCCAACAGATAAACCAACAGATCACTTACCTATAAATACATATCCACAGGTTAAATTACAGAGACAGATTTGGATAATAATCTGCACTCCTTTCAAAGGGTGTTTAACTTCCTGCACTTGCTTACTGCAGTTACAATAAGTAGGTGACTAAGCTTTAAGAACCGTACTTACAGAATTAAGCAGACTGCATTTAGTCACAAATCACATCTTATCATTTCAACGACCATCAACTAACCAGCATACTGTGGGAAGAAATTCCAAGACTCATTCACTTACAAACTAGAAATTGTTCTGCCAGTTCTTAAAGGTCAGTGTTTTTTTTTTGTGCTGGGAAGTGACAAGATGCTTTATCCCAAGGTTATTTTTGTACAAAGTATTCTCAGTGTTTAGTGGTAACTAATGATGGTGTAAAGCAGCTTGCCTGTTTGGCTGCCTCAGTGGCACAGCTGAATATGTTCCTTCAGGTGTATCATCAAATGAGCACAGATATAAGGTAATGCTAATGAGCTAGTGTGATGCCTCCATGAGTGATGGCTGCCTTGTTAACCACAGCTCCAGACGATCAATGCCTGTGCATTAGGAGGAAAATTATTCTTTTACTTTATTGCGGTCTTTAAGCCTGATTAATTTACTTTCCAGACAATTGCTGCATTTTATTCCATTCATGTGGGAGAGGATAAATGTATGCATAACAGATTAGTATGCGTGATAGTTTTACTGATAGGTCTTTAAAGGAAGACAGAAGCAGGTCAGCCAATTTCCATGTTACCTTCCCAGGTTAGGCAGGGTTGGAAAGTACAACCTTTTTTTAGGCAGATGACTCACAAAGATGATGCCTAACACCACAACTTTAGCAAACTAAATGATCATCATTCATTGCCCTACTCTGCTGTTGTATACTGGCAACATGGCAGTGAGCCATGCTGCCCAAAAGTGTATTTGTTTTGAGTTCAAAGGAGAGTTCCGGTCGCATATGGTCTAAATTAGGCCTGCACGATATTGGAAAAACAACTTACATTGCGATATTTTTTTTCCCTGCGATATATATTGCGATATGAAAAAAAGACACATTTTTACAAGAGGACATAAATAGCCCTATTCAGAAATACTAAATCATTCTCAACTGCTGGGGTGATTTTGTAGAGGAGTGCATCTACAAAGAAAAGAAAAAAGAAAAAGGAAATTTTCTTATGTGAACCAGTCTTTGTTGAACTTTAATGCTTTACAAAAAACAAAGCAAGTAAGCGCTGTGACTACTCTTCTGAAGTGATTTTGGAGAGGGAAATTAGGAAGAAATACACTGGTCGACTGACATGACACCATTGTATTCATATAATATCAATCCAGGCTAAAGTGAATGATATTAATAATGCATGCATGTTGCTTCCTCTAAATTTTAGGTTGTGGTCGACTAGCGGGGCCTGCTTTGGGTTATTTGATAAATTTATTAAAATTGATCATGATTGGTGGTTTGCTGTGCATGCAGAGCCTGCATGTCACACTCTTCAACAAACTGTGTATCCAAGAGCACTTAAATCAGAGTAAATTACGTTATATCAGAAACAGACTGTTGTTGTAGATTAGTGTTACGTTTCCCGCGTCACAGCTCCGAACCATAACGTTAGTTGGGACAGACACCTTGTTTCTTTAGGCTAACTATGTTAGCTTTAGCCTGGCTGGTAGCAGCTTTCTGCGGTGAGAAATGGCCAGGGATATGTCGTGATTACGTTGCATTACTCAGGTGATTTAGTTTGTCTTTGCAGCGAACATAAAACACTGACTACTGTAGCGTCACTACCCATGGAAAAGCATGTGCATCACTGTGTCAGCGGCAGCTGCCGCTTACAGTACTTTTTTACACACGGGAGAGCCCATAGACAGTATATAAGAATGGACCAACAGATCTCGTTGCTCTGGACGGAGACCAGTGAAGGCCATTAGAAGCACCTTTCCGATGAGCGCTGAGCGTTACTGCGCAGCTTCCAACTGAGAGAGACGACGTAAATGTGACGTGAGCAACCTGTCTGAAAGTTGGAAGTCTTCTGGTAGCTGTGCCAAGAGAAATCTCAATCATTCCCAATCTTGCAGAGACGGAGAGTGTAGGTATATGTAAGGAGATAACATGGACACAGGCTAATTATTGCTAACTAAAATGCTAGATAACATTAGTAATTAAACTTAAACAGCTAATGTGAGACGAAACTGCCTGCGCGCTTCTCCTGTACTATACGGTAATTCCTCTACTATGCCACAGTAAGTCGCGTGGTTATGACACAATCGTTAGCCTATTTTTACAAAAACGTATACTACGGAGCCATAACGTGATGTACAAGGTAATGGAGCCTTTTATACATTGTCGTGTTTCTTTAGAAATAAACAATGGACAAATAAAGTCTTTAAACGCTTCAAATCTAAAGTTATTCGCTGTCAAAGTGACGTCAAAATGAATGGCAATCAATGGAATGCTAACGTCGGGTGATCGCTTTGTAGCATCAAAATGGCGCCATAGGAGGTTCGAGCTCTGAAGCGAGGCTTACCCCCTTGGGAGAGCCTCACTTCCCATAACAACCCCTCTAAATGCTTCAGAACCCTATTCATCTTAACTACAAAAACATTTGGGGAAAACATCTGAGTAAAATATACTAGATTAATGATGGTGGAGAGCAATTGGTGCTATCATCTCTCTACATTTTACCATTTGCCGCCTCCCATAGAGCAAAGAAATGTTCATAATTTTAATGTTAAGTGCCTTATGCTGTCTAGTCTTTCACCTGTCTGCCCTGCTGAAGCGGACCGTCAAGTCAGAGAGGAATTTGGATGTTATGGAAAGAGATGGCCGACAAGACGGATAGCAAGAACAGATGTGATGGAGAAAGCATTCCTCTACCTCTAGGTGGAAAAAAAGCCATATCAGCCACTTTGCTTTCTGTGAGAACAGGTCAGCGACTGTGGCAGAGAAACAGCTAAGCTATATGATTGGGAAAAGTGAGTAACTTGAGTGAGTAACAGAGCATTAGGGACAGTCCTGCGCCTAGGGCTGTTATTCCAAGAGCTAAGGCAGCCCTGTCCACTGGGACAACTGCTACAGCTGCACTACATACTGACAGTGTTGTACTTAGATCAATATTGTGCCAGAGCATGTAGTGTGTGACACATTGCCATCGTAAATCACCATCTTCAGGAACACAAAATCTCATTGTGTGTGCGAGGGGCTATGATTCAGATCCCATGAATAATTTGACTTGTCATATTAATCACAGTTCAATCTCAGTAAAAATCAGGGGAGCCAAAATGTAAACAGTATATTGAGTATATTAAAATATTGAGGGTAAATGCTTTTTAAGAGTCAGTTGTATTCTACCTTGATTTCTATCACATCAAAATGTAATTAAAACCTAATGATTTGTAGTACATGAGCACAGTACACAGTGTACAGTAATTAGTACACAATCACTATGTTAATCATGATGCTGTAATGTTAAGAACAGTCACTGTTATACACTTATTAGAATATAAACACAAAAAAGCTATTCATGCTACATGATGCCATGGCTGTGATTATATACATATTTGAATGTTTATGATTTCTGTATTTTTGGTTACTTTCAGGTATGTCAAAACATATGCTGTGCTCCTTCTAGAAATGTGCTGATGAAACTCACACGGTACTTCACATACATTTCCCGTTAAACCACAAACATGGACTCTAATAAAATGAATGAATGGAAAGCTAGGTTGTGGATATTATTAAAGTTATATAGTTGTCGAATTGCTGACATACCACAATTGCTTAAACTGGCAAAACGTGATATTAATTAGAATTTATTTAAAAATGATATGACTTGGACAAATACTACAAATCCTTTAAATTATGGATCTAACAGTGCATCCCCCAACTGTAAGGTGTTTGTATAGTCTAAACATATAAAGAAAGAGAAAGAAGAGGTTGTTTTTCAGACCATTAAAGTAAATGCAGTTAACTTAAAAAAACCTGTAAACGTATTGGTGTTACTTTTAATCCAGTGCTTTAATTTGCACAGTCTACACATCTTGACAATTGTCAAAGAAACCTGAACATCTGAGGGAAAACCCATGTACACATAACATAACATACTTATACTAAATAAGCCTGCCTGCTAAGGTCCTGCTTATAACCGACAGTACCATCCCTCACAGGATGCAGTGCCCCTTGTTATTATCACCCACTAGTCGAAATAATACAGATGGGATGGAGCTTTCACTTACACTCCCCCGCACACTTCCAGCCACCATCAGGCTTATAAACAGTGGTTACGCAGTTTTTGTGTTTATTCCAGACAAACCAGTGTTGCTGCTGTCAGAAGTGTAAAACCCACGACTCTCAGTAGAGGATTTTAACGGGAAAATGACAAATAAAATAAAAGGAGCTTCAATGAACCAGGACAAGCTTGATATAATGTAACATGAAAACATTGCACATTGTAACTTAAATGTTTACCAGCAATTATTTTACTTACTCTTTCCTCCTTAAGAGATTTAAATTTGTTTCAGAATGCATTGCGTTTTAATTGAACATTCAGAATTTGGACACTTGAATAAAATGGCAGAATGCGAATGTACAATGTAGCAAATTAGTAATGATTTCAGACAGCATAAAGAGAGACTGCATCTGAAAGTCTCAGCACCATAAAGAGAAACACATGGAGAGAGCACAGTGAAGCAGCTTCTTTGTGCAGAAATGACAAGAATAACGACAGGCAAACAACTTCAGAATTTCAGTTCAGTTTCATTATTCCTGGCATATGCAAGGCAAATGTGCCTGTTTAAATAAAACAAAGAGAAACTAAAACAAATAATTCTTTTTAATTTTTTTTAGAAAGTAAAACAAAAAAGTCCAAGTGCAATTGCTTTGAATAATAATAACAAATAATAAATTCAACAATTTCCACCAATAATGCATTACTGAAAAAAAAACACAATATAAATAAAGTAACATGTTACTTTGTGATGCTTTATTTACACTTGAGGTGCACACACAAGTAGTGGCTCTTGTTGACATCAGCTACTCCTTGAGTTGTCAAGTTCAATAGTTGCTTTGGTTAAAACCAATTTCACCAACAGTAGTTCATGCTTTTCACAAGAATGATGCCTATTCATGATTTTGAATATGATAGATTCTTGGCTTAAAGAAACCCACTGGATCTGAATCCCAAAGAGGAGTAGGGTTAAGCATTGAGCTTGTTTAATTCGAGAGCCCAGGCTCAGGGGGGAATGAAATAGAGGTGGAGCTTGAAACCAGGGATGTGAATCAGCTTAATTTTCTGTTTAGGGAAAAACCAGCCAGCGCTTATCCGGCTACTTGTCTGATACTGTTCTCACACTCATTTGGCTAATTGGGCCCTATTGTACTTGCAATTAATATCTCTGATGTAGCTCCCTGTACAAGCCTTAAATTTGGTCTCTGAGCAGGACAACCTACTGTTACATCTGTACTCCATTATGGATTAACAAGTGTGTGTGTATATGTGTATACATGTGTTTATAGTATTCAATACACGTGTGTTATCTCCCACAGGTGCCCCAGGATGAGTGGGTTGGATACCCAGGCGAGAAGGATGAGGAGATCCCGTGTCGGCGGATGCGCAGCAGTAGCTATGTCAAAGCTATGGGAGAGGTGGATGATGAAAGTGGTGACTCTGACACCAGCCCTAAGACCTCCCCACAGAAGGCCATTCCGTCTGATGCTCTGGTCCTCAAATCAGCCATGCAGAGACCCCATTTAGACTCCCAAAGGTAGGCCTGGCTGCCTCGCTTAATATGTCCATGCCAACGCTTTGTGTTGATTTAATTTTGTTCCAATTCTTTTTCATGAAACCATTAAATGATTGGATGATGATCAGAGGATATAGTGAAAATAAGGTAAAAGGATGCAAAAGGATTGCATTTTTTTTCAACTTTTTAGAAATTTACCTTATGAAACTGTCATTTACCTATTCTTTAAAATACACTAATATACAAATGAATAGCTTAAAAATTGGTGGTTGCTTTGGGGTAAACAAAATCAACAGCTTTTTGTTGGAATTATGAATTATAACATGCAAGGGCTTAAGTTTTGATGCAGTGTGTGTCTTGAGTGAGTCTGAGGAGTAAGGAGTTGGACTGTTGGCTCCAGTGACTGACAAAGATAGTGGTAAATGGCACATAGACTGTACTATGAGGTCAGTACAAATGGTAAGGGTAAAGTTATGTTAATGTGTTGTACATTTACCCATGCACACAAACACACACTCTGGTGGCAAACCTGACATGCAGGGCATTGGCGCAGTTGCTGGCCGTGGTAAGCTTTACTACAGTCGAAAACTTGTAAGTAACATCACTAGTGCTACATCCATATTTTCCCAAGCCCTTGATCAGTGAGCAACTAGTCTTGCATTGCCAGACCTATTTCCACAGCACTGTGGAATAAGGGCTAGCTCAACCACGCATACATTCTAGGATAGGAGAAAAAAATCTTTGGGTTGTTTGAATTTCTTTAAACCAATCACAATGGTCTTGGGTGGCGCTAATCTCCGGACGCAGTGACGGTGGCTCTGCAAAATGGTCTCGGGAAAGAACTTGTTTTGATGGAACATTTGCACCCCACAAAAGAAAACGCCACATAAAATATGAAATGAAGTTAACTGTTTGCACAATACAGTAAAGTGAGCTATTTAAATTACCTGGATACATGGTTAAACATAATATGCTCCTAACAGTATATCGCCATGTGTACTTCGTCAATAGCAATCCCCGCCAGTCTGTCCCCAAACGTCTCAGCGCATGAGCCACCCGCAAGGTGTTAGGCAATTATCCTGGAAATGTACTTCCGTTGATCCATACTAGCGAGCATCGATAGTGCATGTCAGTACTGCAAATAAGACCTTTCTTTCAGCATTGTATGCAAACTACTCCACACACTTCTATAGCTGTAGTATGTTAATGAATAATTCATAATGTTCGGGGAATGAAGTTTCATGCACAACTGATTTGCACTTCGACTACACGCCGCTGTGTCTCTGAAACAAAAACTGTGGTAAAAAGATAAATCTGAACCATCTAACAATGACTCACTTTGTCAGCATGCTGTCCAAGTAAAACTGCTGTTTGCTGATTCTGCTCTGCTGTCCCTGAGAGATTTGAAAAAGTATTAAATTATTTGGTGATTTCAAGTGAAGCGGCTTGGCAACAAAATGAGAGGATGGGTTTTGGTTATCGTTTCTTAGGTAATTTTATGCATGCCTGGATTAACTGTATTAAGACGCTATTTAGAGCTGGGCTGTACCTACTTCTTGGCTTGTTTTATAACCACATCACTAACTTGCTCGAGCATGATTGGATAAGTATTCGACCGACAACTGTTTTATGAGTTTAGGTAAAGTAGTGCTCTGCTGAATGCTGCAGTATCAAATGGGTTTCGTGTTTGTGACCTTTTTCATCTGCTAGTTCCAATATTTGCCCAACATCTTACACAGGCAATGCTCCTCATTTTACCAGTGTTGTTGACAAGTCTGTAGCAAAACTGTCCCATTTATACAATGTCAGACTTAAGAGAACAGGTACATTTAGTGCCTGGGCTTACTGGATGGGGGAATTGTTGTCATACAGAAGGGCATATATTAAAGTTACTGTCTATTGTGTTAAAGAATACTGAATGATGAGAAACGTAAGGTAGGAGAGATGTGTTTGATCAGTAACACAGCAAAGTGTTAAGTATATTTCTCATTCCCAGAAATGTTTTGTTTTGTTTCGCATTAAAAACATAAAATGGAAATAAACTTATTTGTATTACATTAGTTTTAGCTAGCTGTACTAATACAATAGCCTTGCAATGAATCCTACTTTCATGAAGATTACAATGTTACATTGTCAGTTTAGAGGTGTTGATTCAACTTAATGGTCATTTTGGAGTTTGTTGTGCCGGCAATGTATTGTTAACTGTATTGTGTTATACTGAGAGGTCTTTGTGGTATTTACTCTACACTCTGATATAATTGTGGTGGGAAGTATGTATCAGCACTTACAATCTGTTAATCTGTAATTATACATGTAGAAATTATGTGTTGCAAAAGTCTCTGCACTGGTCAAGCAGAATGTGAAACATTCCGGATTGATTAATCAGAAGCCTTAAATACAGAAAACAACTTGTGGTGCACAGTAACTTAACACCAAGCTGAAAGGCAGTGGGTTGCTGTTTCATGTCTAACTGGATTGTGGAGTTCACCTGTACTTCACTGCAGCAAGGTGAAAAGTTAAACCACTGGAGGTCAGTAAAGATTTTCAAGGGGGGTTGCATTACTCTTAAATAATTTCCTACTCATCTCTTTGTGGCGACATGCATCTGTTGCCTAGTAAACCAGCAGAAACCACCAAATATTCCATTAAGTGAATTTGTGACCCAGAGGATGCTGTTGCTTCACATTCCCACTAATTCCGATTCTCTACTGGGCACGTCTGTGCTGCGTTCCGGCTGCGCCGCCGTTTTGTTCCGTCCTCCGCCACGCGCCATACTACACCGGGCGCGTCTCAGAAGCAGAGCGTCTTGCTGCCCGACTCGCAGATTATATTGACTCTACAAGTACTTTACAGAACAATCGCGGGTCTATTAAGCTAGTATCTACCTTTCACTCTAAGCACCCCTGCAGTTAAACTCCATGCCTTCTCTTTTCTTGTGTTGTCTAGTGTTGGGAGTAACGGCGTTTAAGTATAAAGGCGTTACTAACGGCGTTATTTTTTCGGTAACGGAGTAATCTAATTAATTACTTTTCCCATCGTTGCAACGCCATTATCGTTACTGAGAATGTAAAGTGGCGTGTTACTACAATTTGGTTGAATGAAGCGCGAGGTGTCAGGCTTTGGCTACACAGCAGCTGCCTGGAGAGAGCAGGGGTGGGGATGATGACACCGTTGCAAATGTGACGATGATTGGCTGGGTGGGCGGATGCCCTGCTCATGCTGTCTCACTGCCAGTGTTGCCAACTTAGCGACTTTGTCGCTAGATTTAGCGACTTTTCAGACCCCCTTAACGACTTTTTTTCAAAAAAGCGACTAGCGACAAATCTGGCGACTTTCTGTAGAAAAGTCGTCAGTATTGTCCAGCGAGCACGCAAGGTATTTCTCTCCTGTAGCCGCCAAAACAGTCTTCTGTTCTGTGACTGAGGAGCAGCCTCTCCCCTCTCTCCTCATGTGCAGCAGCACTGCGCACAGTGTGCAGGTAGTTAGAAGGGGAGGGGGACAGGGTGTGCGGGGGCCGGTGTAGGTAGGAGAGACAGCGGGACGCGACGGGAGAAAGACGCCGCTGAGCTGGACTGGACCTGGGCAAGCCAGCCTTCTTTGAGAATTCTTTATCGATCTTTTTCCCTCCCTTTGTAGAATTTCTTTTTACTTCAAAGATAGGCTACCTAAGTAATAAATATAAGGTAAAATAAATTCCTGTATTGAATTTGTGATTATTTGGCTAAAGAGTTCTATTTCTTTCCATCTACCTTGCTGACACAACCACTAAGCTTTATACAAATGATTGCGTAATGACGTCAAAAATATGCAAATGAGCGTATGACGTCATCTAGCGACTTTTAGCGACTTTTGGAGCTGGTGCTAGCAACTTTCACTGGAAAAGAGTGAGCAACACTGCTCACTGCACACTCTGACTACCACTAAACACAAGACAGCGACAATGGCGACGAGCCAGGGAAATTCAAAGGTAGCGTTCTCGAACTAGAAGTACTGGCACTACTTCTCGCTCATTGAAATTAAAGGCAAGAATGTTTATGTAACATGCACGCTATGCCCAGGAAAAGACTTTATCCACGTCTGCCTCAAGCAACTCAAATCTTATGAAGCACCTCACATCAACACATGCTAACACGACACTTGATGCTGCTGCTAACCCAACCCCAAGCCCAAATGCAGCTAGCGTGAGCTCCAGCGAAGGAGACGGAGCCACTCTGTTAAAACAAGCAACGCTCGATTTTTCTGTATATAGTGTTTTTATTCTTCAATCAGTTAAACATCTTTGACGTTAAAGATGTTATAGAACGTGAAAAATAACGTCACAGTTACTTTGCTGAGTAACTAATTACTTTTACAATGTGGTAACTGAGTTTCTAATTCAATTACTTTTTGGGAGAAGTAATTTGTAACTGTAACTAATTACTTTTTTAAAGTAAGATGACCAACACTGGTGTTGTCCTGATAAAAAACATCTGTGATGTGGTATTATTTTTTCAACCTCCAAGATGAATCTCTCATCGTCCGTGGTGTTGTACAGGAGACATAAACAATATTTGGGACCATGTTTTGGTAAATTGACTGCATAGTCTCACTGTTTCACTGCCTGCCTGGCTGTCCGAATGGCCCTGACGCGTATATTTAGTGGAGGGGAGCAGACAGCCGCTTCACGCACGCTTCTGGGACACGGCGTGGCGCAGCTGGTGGAATATCAAACATTGACTTGAATGGCCGTGACTGCTCGCGGGGCACGCCACGCGCCTGGTGGGAATTAGGGGTAAGCCTATTGTTGCTCAGCTTGTTTTTACTCAGCTTATTGTTCTATGTGACTTTCAGAAAAAGCCAAATTCTGTGAACTTGGGGAGGCGTCATGCATCTGTCATCCCTACTGACACTATTTTTGTTACCATCATCTCAGCAGGGTTCTGATCACTTCAGCTTTTGTCCACAAACAAATCAGCCTTCTTGTTTTTTAGCCTCTGGTGGAGAATATAATAATCTCTCATTATTGCAGCTCCTAGCTCTCATTGTTTCTCTAATAAAAATGAGAGACATTCTCTCTATAGTTTTGGGATAGAATCATAGGACACTTGAAACTAAACTAGAAGTTAACAACGCAAGTCAATAAAAATAGGTCAATGTTGATCTTAGCAGTTCAGATACTGTCGCAGAGGAGATAAGTTATTCAAGTGGCTGATAATCATTTTGGATAGAAATACTTGATCATGAACTATACCAAACAGAAGTCACATAATGCCCATAGATGCTTGCCAGTAGATTTGTTAAGTACATTATCATCTAGTGATGTTCCATGTGTGGCTTTTGAACTGTGCAATCGTATCTATCCCTACCCCCTGTCCTTGTTCAGCCAGGGCTACCACTTGCAAACCACAAGAGATATGCGACCCCACCCTAGTGTCACGCTGGACCCTGCCACCTTTCACCCCCCGCCCTTCCGCTCACGCAACCAGAGCTACATGCGTGCCGTCAGCACCCTCAGTCAGGCTAGCTGCGTCAGCCAGGTGAGTCTTAAACACATACATTGCACAGAGGCAACACCTGGAGACATTAGAGCTTATGTTATTTTGTTTTGTATTTAGTTGCTTTGTGGAGACAATATTACAGAGACATAAAACATCCATGTGTCCATATTGGAGGTCCACAGCTGATTGACCAGTAGACATAGTCATGGCTGTCTCAACTGAAGTCAATAGGCATAACTAATTTGCTGTTTTGGACTGGGAATTGATGATTTAACTGATAGTCTAACTCTAAATTCGCTCCAGACACAGTTGTTTACAGTTTTCTTTTAAAGTGTATCTTGTTATAAAGAAACGTAAAATTGTATATAATTGAGAAACAGTCTGGCTCCTGATTTGGCACAAGGATGTCTGGAATAGACCACAAATAAACGATTCATCGCTCTCCTGCTGTTTTGGCATGGCAGCTAATTAGCTGACGATGCCAATTTAATTAACTGAGTTTATTTTTCTACTACTAATGTTTAGAATTAGAGACCAGGGCTAAAGGCAACTTCATGTCTAACATCACACACCAACCTGTTTAGCTATCTCCCTTTTTCATACCCTGCTATGAATCTATACAGTTGGATCAGTTGTGCAAGTCTGTTTTGGACCTCCATGGTGGCACAAGGCGTGGTTGCTATGAAGATGTTGACACAGCAAGAAACCCACCATAAAGAGAAGGAAAGATTTTGTCCAAAAGAAGGGTTGTACAATCAGCTTACTACTGCTGGTGAACCCAGCTCTCTTCTGTAATATAATTTAGTATGTTAAACATTATGTGGAGAGAGGACAGGAGAGGACATGACAGAATAGAGCGTAATTGAAAAGATAGCTCCTCCTCCTATGGTGACATGATTTTGTTGCATGTTCTTGACAAAAAATAATTAATCTTGTGTCAGATAAAAATAATTAAAAATATATGTAAGAGACTTGCTAGAGCTACAAGATAAAGAATCAGGACTCCAGTGTTTTCCTATTTTCCATGTAGTAACATAGTAACAAATAGTTTTGGGGTATGTGATAAAGTGAAAGTTTTATAACACAAAGTGAATATTTTTCTGATTGTTTTCTGTTGTCATCTGCCTTTTTTCATTTGATCTTGACATTTATTCAGTTTAAGGTTGGAATGAGTGGCATTTCCTTACGCTAACACTCCTTCATATTTGCTGTGCAAAGGGGAAGAATCAAAGTGAGAAAGAGAAAGGAAGAGGAAAAATTAAGGACTGCTATTCCTGTTTTTGTCTCTCAGGTGAGTGAGACTGAGATCAATGGCCAGTTTGAGTCAGTTTGCGAGTCCGTTTTTAGTGAAGTAGAATCCCAGGCCATGGAAGCCTTGGACCTGCCTGGTTCGTTCCGCACTCGAAGCCACAGTTACCTCCGTGCAATTCAGGCTGGTTATTCCCAAGATGACGACTGCTTGCCTTCAATGACATCCTCCACTGTCACTTCAACTCTCAGATCCACAACAGGTAAAACAATCCCCCCCCTAAATGAGAGAGGGCTTAGACTACATATCCTCATACATCCTATACATGGGCACAAACTTGACATACCTACATATGTACAGTGGGGAACCCTTGAGCTTCAGAGATGCCGAGCTGAATGATCCCAGTTATTTTCTTTGGAAGCTATGGTGTGTGTGTGTTTGTTTTTGCCTCTGCATACTCCCGATTGTTGAGATGGATTTGCTTGTGTGTTACTTTGCACGATTCATGCATCATTAGTCAAGCCAAGCTTCTGGTTGGTCACTTGTGGTGTTGCCAAGCTGTAGACTAGGAAAAGGGTGGGAGGGTCGCATAAACACTGAGATGGCAACACATGCTCACGGTACACAATATTACAACACAGCACAGCCACATTACATGGCATGCCTAAGAGGAACAGGCCCTACCCTAAGCATGTTAAACTGTGGTGTTATATATGTGTTGTGCGAAGCGTGTGAGTTACTTAGGGAGGGATGAAGGCCGAAACGGGCCAGGGGTAGGCTTTGTAACTGACCTGGTCATTGACCTCATAAAATTAAAAAAACTAATCTTGTAACCAATTAAGGTAAGTCAACAACCTCTAGAGATTAGAACAGGTGCACACACACACATGCTGGTTGCACAAAGGAACCGGTTACCGATGGTATATTCAAGTTTGAGAAGTACATACTTGATTGCAAATACTTTTTGTATTTGCAGTATTGTTGTATTGTGTTGCATGAAACTCAAGCTTTTGAGCAGCGGTCTCAGTCAAAATAAATCAATTGTGTGTAAAGTTTATTACAGGACTTCCTAAAGTTTCTTAATCACTGTTATCTTCAACTGCAGGTTTCCAATTAAGCAAACTTAATAATTTCATTGTTCATATTTACATTTTTAACTACAATTACAATTTGATAGTGGAACCAGACTCAACATGTTCTCAAAACAGCACATTTTGTTTATGGACTCGCATATTTATTTGTCCTACATGCTGCTTTTTTATTACAACATGCAAGGATTTCAAGGTTTTGTGTGACACAGTGCAAACAATATAAATGTATATGAAATTAGAATTTCAGGTTCTTTGTGCAAGCAGAGTCTTTGCAGTAACTCCCTCACTAAGTGCATTTGGTGTTTACCTGCAAGAGTAAAGCTATGAACCCTATTGAAACATTTTTCTTTAATTACGTGAATTTTTAAATATTATGACCTGGATTTTTATTGTTTTTGTACACTTTTCTGTCAATTTAATATTTGCATTTTTACTCATTTTGTGGGTTTTGTTTTCTTGTGCAATCTGGACTTTTGTTTTTGGAATCCTTTCATCGTCAATTGGGTTTCCATCGACGATTTCTTCGATGTGACAGAAGTACTGAGAATACAGGAGTGTTCTCCAATCCCACTGTCTTATTTGCTGAACTCTATTCATTTAACTCTCTGCTCCAAATCTGTCAGCTCTATGTGGACTAAAACAAGCAGTTGACTGTACATATGTTGTAAAGTTGTATTTTAAAAATTGGCATGATTCATTAATAATAATAATAATAATAATAATAATATGTCAGATAAGGTTGTAGCACCCAGAGGAAGGGTTCCCTAGATGGTGATTAATTATATACAGTACTGTCACCTCCCAGTCAAGCCATAATGTAAATTATATTTCTCCTCTGGTTTACTGTTTGCACTGTTCTGACGGAATAGTGGCCTTGAAATTAAATTAAATAACTTATCCAGGCTACCTTGGCTAAGAAAAACATTGATTCCTGGAATCATGTTTTTATATTAGTGTTCAGTACTAGTTTATAATTAAATTGTAAGCGGCTTACGAACCAAACACTGTGTGAGGCTAGTGGGCCCTTGAGTGGGGAAAGGATCCCATGGTGCTCCATAGGGCAGACGAGCAGCAAACCCCTCTCCATTTGACCATCCATCTCTTGAAGGATAACCAGGGGAAAAGAACAACTGGAGGCATCAGTGATGATTGTTGCAGGTATTTTAATGTTGACACGCATACATATATCTATGTATATGTGTGTTTTTGCACTGCCTTCTCAGTAAAAAAAATAATACATAGAGTTTATATATATTTATATAGTTGGTAGAAATATCTCAATATGCTATCCTAAGTAGCTAACACGGTTCCTAACAACTCACAAAACCTCAGACGCTTTGATTTCTTTTTAAAACCTTGATACCTCTGAATATTGATTACAGTGATGAATGTGATGCTGGCTTTTGTGAGTTGTTTACCATGTCTCTATTTTACATGTGCTTAGACCACATTGTAAGTGTAAATGTATGAGAGATATATCTCCCAAACTTTTCGGAATGTTTTCATATGGCAACCGTAAAATAGCACTAATTATTGCATTGCCACTGTCTCCAATCATTTGTGAGAGCAGCATGCGTCTGCTGTACATGTGTGGACTCTATTTTTTCTTTCCATGAAAATCTGACTTCTTTTAAAAAGGCCACATGTGGCAGTCTAACCCTTGGCATTGAGTCTGTCAGCTGTCTTTGACTGTGGGATTGCAGCCTCTCCCTGGTGCAGCCCCGGAGGGGGGAGTGACCCCTCCCCTCAACGGGTTACTTACTCCACATGGTCTAATCAGCCACCTTGGACCTGATATGTTCAATAGGGTTCATATCTGCTTCTTGACCCAGTGGGTTGTGATTCTTCTACTCCCTTTACATCTTTTCTTTTGCACAAAATAGCACAAAAATAAACATTTTGATGTTTTGAGAAAAGGGTTCTCAGAAAATGGATTCATGATTTGATAATGATTGATGTATTTCATGTTTAATTCCACTCTTTACTGTGCTGTGCAGTGAAAAGATGGAAAGAAGCCTTGAGATGACTGAGAAGGCAGTGTAAAAACATTGTGAAAAGCCTACAGTATGTGAGTTTAATGACAATCATTATTGTCTTAGTTAAGTTAAGGCACTCAAGAAGCTATTTCAAAAAAGGTGCTGTCTATTCCGTACTGGCTCTGACAGGAAGTAGTTCTATTAATTGGAGCTGACCCATTTTAAATTTCATAAAATGCTATAATTGAATACCACAGAAAGTTCATCCAACATTTTTACTGATGATAAGCAACTTTCAAAAATATGTTGTTTTTTAACAAGCATGTTCTTTAAGTATATTGTTAGCGGAATTCTTTAGTGCATAGTTGCTGCCGCCCCATGAGGAATTCTAAGTAATGACAACACTGTTGGCGCGTCCACATGATAAAAGCCTTCCGCGACCGTGCACCGCCAAACACGAAGTTGCTAGTAGCCAAGGAGGACACGGAGGATTAAAAAAACATGACAGACTCTTCAGAAGAGGTAATTATCTTCACTCAAGTTTCTGAGCGGGAAAGTCACCGGACGTCACAATCTTCTGAACATAGCCATACCAAGAAATACAGAGAGAGTTGTGTGAAGCTGATAGTCTAGTAGCAAGTCATTTGGCAATGGCTTGAATGTAACGGACATTCATTAATATCAAAAAGTTACGCACTTAAGCTTTAAAATCGTAAGTGTGTTTACATGGACGAGAGTATCCCAGTTATGAGGCTTATTCCAGTTATGATCATATTTGGGATGTGATGTTTACATGAGCTCAGAGAAATCGGGTTAATATCCCCATAGACATGATAAACTAGTATCCTGGTTACTAATAACTGCAGTTCATTTGCACAGGCCTGTGATGTTTACAAAAACAATTCAACCTACACTGTACAAACTGTATACCCCTACCCCATAAAACATTACATACATCCATGGATTAGAGCTACATTACCAAATAAAGTGTTAGGTGCTTTAAAAAACAGTATTAGTTCATGCAAGGGAGCTTGTGGATGAAGATACACAGCCTCTTTTATTACCGGAAGACAAAACTTGGTTTCTAAATCGATTTTGGTGCCGCCACTGTTTGTGTTTCTGTTGTCACTTGGCTGAAGCCGTGCCTGCGCAGGTAGTCGACATCGCTCAATAACCGGTATAAGGTGTATAGGGCTGCACATTATATTGTTTTTTTTTATTGTCATCGCAATATTAACTGGAGCAATAAACACATTGCAAAAGGCTGCGACATGTTTATTTATTGCAAGTAATATCGTTAGTGATCGCATATCTTCCTCATAACGTGCAGCCCTAGTGTATATATGCAAAACTTACTAAATGCACCCATTGATTTAAAAAAAACATAGTTTCTTTTCACATTTGTGATTTTATGAAACAAATCTGTTACCTCTTGGTTTTGTACAACTCTGGTGCAGACGTAGTCACATTTGAACAGCACACCAGTCAATGGTGGGTGCACATCCCTGATTAAATGCTTAAATCTTTAGAATCAAACGTGTAATGATTAGGTCTGATCTTGTATGTCTTTGAAATTACTTTTCACTCACATACTGTATGTTTTCCATAGATATGTGTTTTTGTTCTAGTTGAGAATCCAAATCACACTCCAGCTGTTCCTTTCACTTTGAATGTCCTTCTGTTTGCATATTTACATTTTTCTTCCAGAGGGATATGATGTTTTGGATGGTACCTCTTTACTAAATGACGACATGATAGAGGATGATGACGGTGCTAGCTCTTCTGCCTATGTGGAGCTGGAGAGGCTGGAGAGAGAGACTGCTGCTCGTAGCCATCACAGTACTAGCTCCACCGTAACAGCCATCTCTGTCCCACCGGCATCCCCACCTTCATACAGGGTCCCTTCTGCCTCACCCATAGCCTCTGAGCCGCCGGTCCCTCAGGCCATTCAGGCCTTTAAAGAGTCTGCTAACATGGTTGCTGCCTTTAACCTGCAGTGGAAGGATGAAATCTCAGCAATGCGCTATGAACTGGCAGAGCTGCGTAGAGACGTCTGTGGGGAATTGAAGACTTTCAACAGTAACTTCTTCAACTTTACTCAGTGCTACAACATGTGGACTTTGTGTCGGGAGCCTTGCAGTGACAGCACCACACAAACAGATGACAGAGTGTCCATAGGAATTCAAGCAGGCTCAAGTTGGTCCATTCGACAGAATACAGAGGACAAGTCAGTGATGTGCCAACCAGAGCCAGCCCCCTTCAGCATTATGGATTTGATGGACCCACCCCGAATTGAGATTATAGAGGGAACCCCAGAGAGCACGCCAGAGGGGTCAGGCAGCCCTGCCAGCCCACTTCCAATAGAGGATTTCCCATGGGAGATCAATAAAAAGCAGGCTCAAAAGCAGCCAGACATAGGTGGCCACACAGGTGGTCACAGAAGCGCCAGTTTAGAACTGTGGAGCAGGAAGTACACCAGTGGGCCCATGTCATATCTGTCTATGTCATTCTAATCATTCCCATTCTACGCAAACTGTAAAATGAGATGAGGAAGCCAGTATAAAAACATGACATTTACCAAGAAAGGCAGGGCAGAGCTATTGTTAGATGTCCCTTTACTCTATGCAGACACAGTGTCTGTCATATCTTGAACAGGTTACAATGTTGTTCAAGCAATCTTTTAACAAGTGTCTTGGTTAGCCATGGAATAAAAGAAAACCAAGTGTCTTGGTTAGCCATGGAATAAAAGAGAATTACTTTGTTTTACACCAGAATAAGGTGACATAAGAATGTGAGAGAGAATGTGGCTGATGTTAAGATCCTCAAGTGCCAACAAGTGCAGCATCATCTTCCCTCCGCTGTCTTAAATACCCAACCTTCAGAGAACACGTCAATTTAAGTAAATATGATCGGAAATCTGAGGGTCATGTAATGATAAAACTCAATAATCAGCCATTGTGAGGTGAGGCATAAGTTGGTCTGTTTCTGCAAATGAATTGTTCATTCCAGTTTCTCTTCCTGTAGAAACATTATCTTAAGCACCTGAATATACTGAAAAAATACTGTGAATAACTTTATAAACCCTAGTTTTTTAATAAATGCATTAAAGATGATACATTAATGAATATATTAATATATAATTTACTTTTTTGTTATTTTTAGTTATTCTAATCAAAGCATTGCTTTTACATGGCCTTCATCCATTTTGTAGCCAGTTCCAGTTGAAATGGGCATTTAGAAAATATCCAACTTACAAAGGTTTTCTCAATGGCAAACTGGGGTACCACACAACATAAAAAAGTTAACTATAATAATTTGATAAAAAAAAGTAGATAGAGCTGACAATAACTTCTAAAGAAATTTTTGAAAGCCTAATCCTTTGGAATACTGTATGGATTACACTGTCTCAAGGCTTTGTGGACTTGGTCCCTGGCTAAAATTGTTTACGATGAATCACTTATGAGTCACTTTAAAGTCTAACAGCATGTAGAGGGGAAACAGTAAGGGAGATTCACAAGTATGAATGTATTGGCTTTAGTTCATTCTTGCACAAACTGCATTCATGTTCAAACTCTGTATATGTATATACATGTACCATTTTGTATATAGAGAAGCTTATATTCAATACTTGTACTGTTTGCAGTTATTAACATACTCATTTCTGACAGCATTGAGAGGGGCTATACAGTAGTAGTTATTGTAAACAGCACTTTTTACAGTCTTCGAGGTCTGTCTTCATTTATTTTATCATGTTCATCATCCAGCTGTTTGTGCACCTTATAAGGAAGTTGGTAGTTCATACCAGTGTTTCGCCTATTGTTTTTCGTGCAGTGGTGACTGGAGGTTCTTTAATGTTTAGTTAAGTATCTTACCTAGCCATTAATTTTATTTCAGAGGAAAGGGTCAAACAAATACTGAATTGGATTTGTTTTTGTAAACTTTAAGATATTTGGACTAAATTCTATATTATTCACCTTTTTTAAATGCCACATTTCTCTTTTTCATGCTGGGGGGTTCATCACTGCGGAAAGATAACAGAGAAACATTGGTCCCTTTAAGTAGACAATCAGAGCCACTGTGGGCCTCTACCTCTCCGACATGTCCCCAGAGGTGCAGTATATTACCACTGAATGTACTAACACCGCCTCACTAGTGATGGCTTAGCTGGGCTCCTTTCAAACCTTAATGGGTGGGAGCCCTCGATCAACTGCTATATTTGGCCAATTGCTCATTTTGTCTGTTACTCATAAAATAGTTGCTCATTAGCCACTGGCATTCCCCGCAACCACTCACACGCTCCATTGTCCCATTGTACCAACATGGCGTACCAAAGTTACTGTAATACTGAGGCCACGGAACTGAGGCCAACAACAAACATCTCCAAGCTTGACAGCACTTATCTTTGGACGATCACTGCAGCACAGGACCATGGGAAGCCTGTATGTACCAGACCCCTGACTGAAATGTGAACCTTTTAAAAAGGACTTTTAATAAAGGAGAGGGGTTATCTCTCACTTTATAAAGAGAGTGGATCTTCTTCCCCCTTTGCATGACCAAAAGACAATACTTGCAGAAAAAGTGGCATTTTGAAAAAAGATATTTACATAAAAGGTTGTACTAGAGGTAAGATCAAAATTAAAGTTGAAGCCACAGAAGAGAAAAAGGCAGACATTTTCTTACAAGTTATTGCAGTAGCTCCGCCCCACACACCTGTTACAGTAACTCATTAAACCTGAGCTTGAATGCCTAGCTAAATTATTCATTTGCCTTGATAATCTAATATATGTGTTACATAGGAACACTATATTAAGGCATGTTTTGCTGGTATTTTCTGGCAGCAACTCCATAACTCAGAACTTGAGGTTTTGGTACAACGAATAATAGGTAAGGAATAAGCTCAAATGTATTGTTGCCATTCTCCACTATTTGCAATACAGAATAAGAATTTTAAAAACCTTATCACCTATTTATTGTTGTTATAAACCCAAACAAACCCAATGAGTTTTTCATAACATACCGGCCAAAGGCTGGGTTAGCATAAATCATAAATGATTTCAGTTGAAGGCATATGACTGTGAAAACATTTAGCCTAAAGCCATTTTAATATATGATATATATATATATATATATGGAAATAAAATTGGAAAGGCTTGTATTCATATTTTTGCATTTTGAATGATTAAGAGGGGATTTCAGTGACATTCCTTACTTACATCTTTTCCCATTGTTTGGGGAACGCAAACTAATTTAAAGGTGCTGAAAACTGGCCAATCATGATGTCTCCAATCTACATTCATTCATTCTATGCAAGTTATTTGTTCTTTGTTATATTTTTACATCATCTACATATTTGCAGTTATAGATATTAGGTGTTTATGTCAAAATGTAATCAAATGTCAATGTCATCAATGAAAATGATGTTTTCAGAAAATATTGGTGGCTCTTTTTTTTTTTTATATTTATTTTGTTATTTTTGCATGAGCCAGGGGCCACACACTAAAAGGTTGTTTGAGTGTTTCCTAGGGTTGGGTATCGTTTGGGTTTTATCCGATACCGGTGCTAAAATGATACTTTTAAAACAGTGCTGGTGCCTAACCGGTGCCTGAACCGACTTTTTTTTTTAAAAGAGCACAAAACCACTGTCAGCAACATTAAAGAATGGCTTGTTTATTGCTAAGGCCATATGGTCAACAAAAGAACCACTTGGATGGATTCAGATGGCAGAAGGGTACTTTACAACAAAAGCTTAAATTTTTTGAGGTGCAGTTGAATGCACCATTAGCAATTGCAATTGCAGTGTTGCCAATTTGGCAACTTTCTTGCTAGATTTGGATCTATTACATTGTAATTCATTTCCATGCATGCTGCTCTGCGTAATCACAGTACACCGTTCTTCTGCCAACAGCACGGGGTCTCTCTCCCTCTCCCCTTCGGCCATAAGCAGCAGGCAGTTAGCCAACACAGCCACTAAGCTTTATGCAAATGATACACAATGACGTCACTGTTATGCAAATGAGAGTGACATCATCTGGCGACTTTTAGAGACTTTTGGAGCTAGTGCTAGCTACTTTCATTGAAAAATAATTGCTAACACTGCATCTCCGACTGCGGTTGTGGCCATGTGTCTCAGAAAGTGCAGCTAGGCTTACAGTGTCTTTAGCTGCAGATTGTTGCACATTCCGATGCTGGAATCCTTTCGAGTGTAATACATCCACACTTTGGACCGTTTAGCTTTAAGCAGTTTAACCATGTGTAAGCCAGCTACCAGCTAATGGTAAGCTAACGTTACCTGCTAAGTTATATGTAATGTTAACTAGTGACAAATGCAGTAATACTTCTGTTGCCTGTAATGACCACCAGACGGAAGCGCAGGCATTTAAGTAGCGGTCTGGTAGACACTTTAATATATCCATATTGGCACCCGGTTTCGGTACCCAACACTAGTGTATCCTGGCAGACAGTTATTTCATTCACATTTCTCCAATTTTAGCTTATATGTATACTAGAATCAAAGAGTTTGTTGGTGACATTCTTGAGATTTCTGCTAAGTGGTAGCATCCGTGTGTTTTGTGACATCATAAAGAAAAGAAATTAACAATCATATTTGTATCACACATTGTCAATTTATTTACGGACTACAGCAAAATTGGAAAACAATGCTGTACAAATGCTTAACATTCTTCTAAATTTATATCCAATTGAACTGTAAACTGGTGATTGATTGATCCCAGGGAACTCACCCATCCTATAAATAAGTTCAATCTAGTGTTTCATTATCATTTCATCATTTAGTCCAAAGAAATTACCCTTTCCTAAAACAAGTTGAAATGTAGCAAAATACAGAAATTGATCTAAGTATTATTTTAAAAATATATACATGAAAGTTGTACATTTAACAAAGACTGAAGAGGAAATAGACAAAGGGTATTTCAATTATTTTTTAACCATATTTTGCGTAATGAAATATATCATTATATATTGAATTGTCTATCTTATATGTTACAGTATGTAGTCAATTGCCCCATGAGTTTTTGTTTACATTTTGTTGTCACCCAGAGATCTGATGCAACAACTATGCCAACTCTGTGACGTCCAGCTATTAGGACAAAGGTTTTTGGATGGAATCTGATCTCACCTGAACCTGTAACACTGCTTGAATATAAATCCTTTTCTACCCCTATGTTCTCTTCCTGCATTTATTCAAGGTTTCTTGGAGAAAACATGCTACTCTGTTTTGCATCAATCATGTTGCAATTTTCAGGGATCTCAGACTGTATTGTTAGTGAATCAGAATTTGTCAAAGTTATAAAGCACCTTTTGAAAACTATACTTTAGCCTGCATTTGTTAGCTTATGCTTGTTTTGTTAAAAGTATGTGATACATTTTTTTTGCTTATTGCGGTGTTTCTTGTGAATTTTCATTTACAACTTTTATTGGCCTTATGTATTTTTCATATATTGATATAAAACAATGGATTAAAATGTTTATGATGTTCATGTTTATGGTAATTTAAATGGCAAAATGGGGGTCATAGCTTTACAATGGCATCCAAAGATGAAACTGACATAAATAGTATATTTTGTGTCCGTAGTGAGCAGTCTACACACTGTAACACACAAATACTGTACACAGCATGGGCCAGACACAGTGTATTTTACTTTGACCCTGTCAATATACATTGCTTTTCTACTAAGCTATCACCTTTTTGTTTTATTTTATTTTTTCCCCCATTTTAGGCGCCCGTAGCTTAGCAAGGGGGCGTAGAGAGTACGGTAGGTCTGGTAGGGAACCGCTTTATTCTATCTTTTTTTATATGTTGTTAATAGTTTTTCATACATTTTGTCTGACTCATTAACATTTTCCACTAAAATAAGATATATCATAAGTTCAAAATTCTGTCACACTCACTAAGTATGTATAATACATTTAAATGTTTTCATCTGTTTCCACATTGAATCAAGTGGAATTTTTAAGAGTATGTACTAGTACTAGATAATGATTTCAACAAATCAAAAGAACAAAACAAACATCTGTTGTTTACTTTCCCACACGTTGGCCTTGTGTTAGCACACTGGCATTTATTGTACAATATCTACTGACAACTGTGCACATCTGGAACATACTTTAACTGAGATGTGGATGAAGCCTTTTACAAAATCCATGAAATTATTTATTTGGTTTCTTTTTATTTGTTATGATTTATAATACTTTTGTTCAAATTCATTGGTATTAGTAGTGATTCACCCACTTGCTTTAACCATTGTATACATTTTCTTTGAGCGAACAGGGGAATAAAATCAGCACACAGTAGTGTGTCTTTATTTTAAATATCCTGGCAAGGCAGGTTATGACCAACATAACTGCTTTGTTCTACAAACCAGCACAAATCAATGCTGCTTTGAGATGATATCATCAAATCAGGTTTTCATACTTAAATTGTGGACAAGCCACAGTTGTTTAAGTATAAAAAGACCTTTTCAGATCTGTATTCAAGTCAATTACTTTCAGTAGTTGTGATTTTGACATTGATGGCATAAATTCAGCTTGTTTTAGGGGAATGATAGATATCAATACTCAAACTTAACTTTAAGGGTGGTGGGTGAATGATTTCATATTCAAAACTTTCACATGGTTGCAGATTACGAACTCTGGTATACTGAAGTAATTGAAACGTGGAAGATTTCATGCAGTCTAAAAGTAAACCTACATACAGTATAATTGTAGTCAGAAATATTGGGTAGGTACAGTTTCATATGTGGCATTTGTTATTGGTTCCAGCTCGTCTTTGAATTATGATTCTATCTAAAAAGGTCTGTTCATAATGAAATGTTTATATTTGGTGGGAAAGTTTATATTCAGCTGCCATTGCTGTACTATAGCAAACCCACTTTAATGGCCCCACTAGCAGCAGAGCCTGTGAATGGTGATATCTAATGATCTGTCAGTTGTTTTATCTGTCCAACACTTTTGTTTAAAGCAACTTATTAAAGAAGCTATTAAAGATTGGTTGAAAGTCAGATCCCCAAAGGATGAATCCTTAAGTTTTTGGTGAACCCATGACCTTTTCTATAGTGCCACCATCATGCCAAAGCTTCCATGTGTACACATGGAATGGGCAGATTTGCTTAAAATTTTCAGAGCAAATGCACACTTCCCAATTTAATTAACTGTTTACATTTTTGACAGAACGCTATTCTAGTGCCATTTTCAGACCAAAAATATAATCTTTGCACACACATCCTTCAAGAGGGTGAATTCTTCAATTTTAACAACTCTTTGGATTTGCTTGTACATGTACATTGTACATTCAAGACAATCATCTTTTTAACCCAACTATAGGTAAGGCTCTAACAATAGCAATATGGTCAATATGTTATTTGTTTTGTCCAACACTTGTGATTATAGGGTACAATAACCTTCACAGCTTCTAGGGGCTGCTATCGGGCGTTTTAAGTTACTTTAACTGTGAAGGCTGGAGAAGGTTAACTTTTTTGTGGATTTATTTGGGACGCTATCCACTACCTCATCACTGGGGCAAAGGCAGTTAAAAGAGAATTTGTTGAAATTATACTTTCGGGCCATTGATTTGTATTGGTTTGTTGCGATATATCATACATAAAAGGTTAATCCACCTTGCATCCATGGGGGCATCACCACTGTATGTATATATGTATGTGGCTATGAAAAACATGCTTGTTTTAATTGAATTAATCTTGAAAAAAGGCCTACAAAACTTATGTTTTAAATTGTGTAAATCCAGCAGAATCAGCTGGAATTCCTGAACTACACACCCTCAAGTCCTACTAGTTGTCCTATGTCAAATCATCCATCCATTCATCCATTTATAGATCCATCCACTCATCCAACTTTGCTAACCACCAGTGCCATACTCAAGCTCAATCCTAGGCCCGACAAATTTTCACAATGGTTGAGTCAGGTATAGTAACATTGATAGAAAGAAATTATAAATTCCCTTTAGTCAATTCTTTTTTTTTTGCAAAGCCCAGTGTTTTTTTTAGCTAAACAGTAATTTATTTTGCCTGTGGCAATATGTGTCTTTTATGCCATACTAAAGAAATACCATTTAGGTAAGCAAGAAAAGTCAATTTTAGACTATTTCAGTACACAAGTAAGATTTAATGCAGTTTTTCACTAAATAAACATGTTTACTTATGCAATGTAAGATATACAGTAATCACCAAATTAATATGTTTTCTCAGTTATTTTCACATTAGGGATGTTTTGATGTGCCTAGCAATAAACAAGCTACACTAGCTTCATGAAAAAACATTTATGCAATTATGTAAAATAAAAGCAGTGCTTGTTGGTCCATATATAGTATACACTCCCTGCTCAGACAACCAGTAGAACAAATTGTTAAAGAGAGAGCTAATTCTCATACTGCAACTAGATAAAGCTGTAGGCAGTGGTTTTTAGGCTTTAAACTAGAGATGGCCCGATACCATTTTTTGCTTCCCAATACCTGAACTTGCGTATCGGCCAATACCGAGTAGCGATCCAATACCAGTGTGTCATATATTTTATTAGGTTTTAACAACTGTATTCTACTGTATGTGTGTGATATTATTTCTATTTTTGTTGTCAGTCTGGCTCAGGTTAAACTCTTTGTGAAACATGAACAAACAAACTTTTATTCTGCAGTTTGACAGTCAGTTTTAACGGAAAAAGAACATAAGTAAACTACTTTAACGTAGATTTTCTTTAGGGCTTTATTATGTGGTATCGGATCGGTGCATAAACTCCAGTACTTCCCGATACCGTTACCAGCGTTTTAGGCAGTATTGGAGCTGATACAGATACTGGTATCATTATCGGAACATCTCTACTTTAAACACAATGATTTTTGCAATATAATTACTCAGATAAAAGAAATAAATATGTTTTTTCTGAGCCCTTGCTAAATGGAGTGAAGGTAGATAGTTACTCAGTCTCCATGCTTAATACAGCATGGAGTCAAACAAAAGTGTTATATTAAGACCGGAGAGGCTTCACATTCACTTTGTTACATCTTCAGCCCCCATGCTCATGTATGCAGCTCGTCAGTCATTGCATGCACATCATTAAGCCACAATCCACCCTGACCTAAGTAAGAACAGCATCTCACCAGCCTCTTTGCCAGTCTGAGTCCACAACTATGGCAAGAACGGCCTCTGGCACGAATGGAGGGAGTCGGACGGGAAGGAGACGCAGTCAGAACTTTTGCAACGATTTTTCTGAAATTTAAGTCTTGACCACAAAGGAACAAAAGGTTTGAGGGGCCTTGTTGAAAAAGCACGAGAGAGAAGGTCTGTTTCATTTCTCTGCACCAAAACGTTTATGAAATGATATTAGGTCACACTTTACATAAAGTCCATTCAAGTACCATAGTTTTAATAGTACCTACATAATCAATCTGGAATCTCAGCTGCACTTATCGTGTTCACATGGCAAAGTGTGAACACAGTAAGTGATCACTTAATTTTCCAGTAATTAGTATTATAATTATATTTTAAGTGCAGCAGTGTACTTGCACTTCCTGTAAAGTATGGCTTAAGCTCATGTAACCAAATACAAAGGGATTGAAATGCAGTAAACTGGCTTTAAAGCGTAACTCTCGCCAAAATGCAACCTAGGGTCTTTTGGTGAATGTACCCAAGTCAAACTTTCGTTTAAAAGCATAATTAGGACGGAAACGCCACTTTTAAGATTTACCGTATTCTCGTTTTCGGTCAAATGGCCTTTTGAATGGGAGAGCTAGGGGCACTACTATGATAGCATTAAAATCACTATTTTTAAAACACTAAGAAGGCTCGACACAACATGAAACTTTACTCGAAGTATCACCAGGGGCTCTACACATGAACTCGAGCCTTGAGAACATTGTTTGTGTGCACAGAGTTTACTAAAAAGAAAGGTTTTAACAACTCACTGTAGCTGTTGTTCTTCCGGTCGCCGTCCATCTAGCCAGTCAAAAATAGTCAATCTCCAAATGCAACGTAACAGGGAGGAGAGTAAAGATGGAAAGCTCCTAAAGCTTAGTTCCATATAAATGCACGGATAATTTGTTGTTTTTTCGTTAGTGAAAAACAATATTGACCTTGTAGTTGAAAAAGGAGCCACATATAAGAATGACATTTCCTCCTATGGAGTCCATTCATTCGCATTCGGAGATCGACACTTTTTGACTGACGATGGCGGATAGCGTAAACAACAACTGCCAACGTGAGCCGTTCAAAACCTTCTTTTTAGTAAACTCTGTGCACACAAACAATGTTCTCAATGCTCAAGTTCATGTGTAGAGCCCCTGGTGATACTTCGAGCAAAGTTTCATGTTGTGTCGAGCCTTCTTAGTGTTTCAAAAATAGTGATTTTGATGCGATCATAGTAGTGCCCCTAGCTCTCCCATTCAAAAGGCCATTTGACCGAAAACGAGAATACGATAAATCTTAAAAGTGGCTTTTCCGTCCTAATTATGCTTTCAAACGAAAGTTTGACTCGGGTACATTCACAAAAAGACCCTAGGTTGCATTTTGGCGCGAGTTATGCTTTAAATACTGTATAAGCGGGGTGGTCATACCCATTCAGGATACGATTTGAAAAATGGGAATGTAAAAAGTGGAACTCCACATGCTGCAGTACAGCATGCCACTTTTAAATACACTATATTTTGTTGCATCACCAGAGGAAGTAAAAACATAAATAAAAAAAAGTTAGAAAAATAGACTGATAGACTGTCTGGCTTTTCCGTTTAAAAACATCTGTCTATCTTTGTCTGGATCTCTGCACACATTTTGTCTGATTTTCTTTGTTTCCCTACTGTCTAGACCTCATTTCTGTTAGATTTACAAAAATTCCACTTGACAGGGACTGAAATGTTTCTATTCGAGCTCATATTTGTGGTATTTTACTACAGTTGTGGAGTGGCTAATTCAGTAGTTGATTATAATGATTGTCTGTCTGTCTGTCTCTTTTTGCTAAGTCTTTGCCTGCACATGACATTAGTTATGGCCTTATCCAAAGATTGCAATACTCTGTGCCTCTCTTTTAGGAGACACACTGTACCGCTAATGAACCAAGTTTAATACTTAGATATTTAATATATGTTTAAGATCCAAAAATTACAGAGAAAAGGTTTTAATTATCTCGCCATTTAAAACCATTAATTGGAAAATATAAATTGGTTTTATTAAGTTCTGAATTTTAAAATTTGACTTCATTTTTATATTTATGTTTTAATGATGTCTGCTCTGTGTCTTATATGTAAAATAAGATAAAGCATAGCTGTCTGTTTTCCGATTCAGATGATGCATGTTATCTTATGCCTGATAAGTAAGGATTGATCTTTAGATAATGATACATGGTCAACATATTAGGGAAATGCAGATGGGCAAAAAACAACCTTGGCAGATATTGATTATTCAAAGGATTTAACCTAAAGACAATATAGCTGATTTTCAATTTGGTCCATTTTGGATCATCTTTTGCCTCTTACTTAATTTAATTGTGATTCTATTGTTAGTGTTATAATTCAATAAGACGTTTTTCGACAACATTGGCAGCTACAACAGAGGCAAAAGCGAACAAGTATAAACTAAAGTCTAGACAAATACATATTCAAATGTCCCTGGCAATACGTTTTGTTATGAGGCACTTAAATAAGGTTGAGGCACCTCCTGGAGGAATTGCTGCCTATGTGCATTGTCCATCAAGTTGCAAGTTTTGTCAGTGCCATTAGAATGTCTGCATTTTGAGAAAGAAACACAGCAAATGCTGGATAATGAATGTTACCCAGAAATCAGCACTTCTACTTATTTGTTATCGTGATGAAGCAGTTTGAGTTTGTTACAGTAGGACTGTAAATGTAGCTCATTCATATGAAATCATTATAGGCCAAATGCACTTTTCCCCAAGTGCATTCAGCTGCTCTGCACATTCAACATTTAGGAAAAAACATTGATGTGTCCCATTTCTAACACTGTATATTGAGCACATCTGTGTTTCTCGCTCTCCCTGCTGGTTACTGACGGACTTAACAACTGAACAGGCAAAAAGAAAACATTCTGTAAATATTTTTCAATGACCTTTTGGAGTTAGTTGTGGTAGGTATAGAAAGATGATTTACTGTAGGTGTGCATTAGTATGTTCGATACCTGCATTTGTCCTTTCTAACTGGGGTTTGCTCCTTGCAGGGATTCAGTTTCGTCTCCCTACTTCCTGCAGTGTGGACCGAGCTCAGCCACCTCCAGGTACCAGTCCGTCTCCATCTCTTCTCTTTTTCTCCATACTAGCCCTTATCTTTGCAAACTACATTTCAGTTGCAGTCATACATCCGTGGGTGTATTAAGGGGGTCCGGCTACTTTTGCGAACGATAAGAAAGGAAGAAAGAAAGACAATATCTTCCTGGTAAATGGTTGGGTTACACATAACTTTAACAGACTAACACGTAAGGCCTCTTAACACAGAGGCTTTTGTTTGACGTTTTCGTACATTATGTTATGAAAATTCCCCTCTGTAGGCTTGAAAAGTGGCTCTGAAAAGCTTGCCCTACAAACACAGTATGTCCCTCGTTATTTGTAGAGGCATTACAATGGCAGTTGTAGCAAACCATAGGCGGTCGTCAGCTTCATTTGCAGTTTCTCATGGCCGCGCAGCAACTGCCCTGACAACTGCCTACCTGCAGGAGCGTTCCCAAAAAAAGCACACGTTTTTAAAAGCGTTTCCTGCTGTTCACGTGGGTGGCAACCGCTTCATACCCCTACAGCTGTGATCAAAACCGCTTCCCTCTGCCTTCCCCTCGTTGACTGAAATGACTGAAGGCAGCGAGTTACTACGCAGCGGTGTGAAAAAAGCTGTTTAAAATGGATGCCTACGATAGCTAACCTTAAAAATAGTGCTGTAACACTCACGATTCGGAATGCATGTGAACCACAGATACATTGCAAAGTTTAACCATAATAATAGTGTGAAATACATTTTTACTGTCGCTGTTCTTCACTTAAAGTAGGCTGATAAATCTCTATGGAGGGTTGGCGTGAAAAGATACAGGCAACGCAATTCTGTTCACGTGAATGTGGCCTGTTAAAATCAGTTGTATGTTCACGTGAACGGAGCATGTTAAAAGCAGTTGACAGAGACAGCCATGGCTACTGGAGGAGCAGAATAATTTAAAAAAGCTGTGACACCGGCAACAGAGCTCCGTCATATCAGCGGCAGTTGGTAGTTGAGTTACCCGAGAATAGGGGGCTTTGAGTTGGGTACAGGGCACCGCGAGCTGCCATAAGTTATGGCCGACATTACGGTTAAGTTTAGGCGACAAACAGTGAGCGTAATGCAGCAAAATCAAGTTTAGGCACCAAAACGACTATAGTTAAGTTTAGAGGAAGGAACATGGTTTGGATTAAAACACTCTCAAGGAACAAGCATTTCCGGGATGAAAGTCCTTTCCCGGAAGTTTCCCGGGAAAGCGAACTCCGCTCTCGGCTTGAACACACTGTGTTTTATGACAGTTATTTAAGTAATAAATGGAAAGCATTTAAAAAAAATATATATTGTCCACCTTTTTTTGTGCACCCCTACTTCAAAAGGTGTAGCGAAACGTCCATACAACATTTCAAACTATGTCAGCAACATTCCTCTGTCCATGCCTAAAAGCTTGGTTTATTTTAAACACTGATATATTCTCCAATATTACAAAATAGGGCTATTTTTTATTGTTAAAATATGTCAATATATCAAAACGTAAAAAAATAATTGTAAAAGCCACTCCAACAGCACTTCTCTAAACTTGACATGTTCCAAACATTGATATTTCCCCAGTGTTAGGAAAAAACAGCTTCTGATTGTCGATTAACCACCGTGAATGTACTCCAGTTCTTAATGTCGCTAGCTAGCTTACCTGTTTGCGTTGTTTTTTTGTCCGCAGCTGTTGACGCATTGGCTGCTTGACGTTGGTTGGCGAGCGCTAGACGTAACGTAATAACGTGTAAATATGTGTATTTATAACATACCGTGCTGACGGACAATAAGTGGATTCAGTCAGGAGTGTTTTGAGAGGCTTATAAACACTTTACATGTCAGAATCCTCCTCAAGCTACCTTCAGATCGAGCGACTCCTCAAGCCTTCTGCTGCATTCACGTGCTCCTCGGATGTTTCCATTTCCAGAATTGGGAAGTTGTTCTTCTGACTTCGGTGTGTTCTGTTCATGAGCTAGTCGTATTGTGGGGAAAAACATGGACGCTACAAAGAAGATATGATGTATTTTATTGCTAAGAGCTGTTTCCAGTATTTATTTCCAGTTTGAAGCTATTATTAGTGATTTTGTCCCAGACATATTGCTGCACCAGTAGGCTACATTCCCTAAAACCACTAATATATTATTGGGTTAATGCTAATAAATACCTTTTCAAACTAATCTAGGTCACTCTATGTGGACAGCTACTAACGGTTAATGTTACAAACTAATACCATATTACAAATTACATACAAATGTATATGCAATATGTGTATAATACATTTTTTTTTACCATTAACCCAACATTTACTTTCGTAAGTCAGTTTTAAGATCAACTGACGTATAGATAATTATACTCATGTTGACCCCTGCATTCTCTGTTGCAAAAAGTAGTGAACAGTTAAAATACTTACGTATGACTGTCATCCGTATAATGGTAGTCTCAGTCTCAGTCAAATGCTTCTCAGCTGTGTACTTGCCCAAACCAATTTTTAAATCCAGTTCTTTCTCAAATGGACATCGTTTCCGAAACAGATCTACAAACATGGCGCCACTATTCTCTTCTTCGCTCAAGGATCTTGTCAATGTTCCAACTTTTAACAAACACAGATTTGAAGGGGGAAATTGTAAAAAAAAAGAAGGAAAAAAAAGAATGTATCTTTGATCATCGATTAATCTGCCAAGATTTCCCATCACATCCCATCACAATGTCCCAGAGCCCAATCTTCAAATGATAATGATAACCTATAAATGAGAAAAAAGCTGTAAATCATCAAATTATGATCCAAAGTATGTTAGACATTAGTGCTTGATATACGTAGATGATAAATAGTAAATAGCCGTCAATAAATTTCCTAACAGTTAATTGATTAGTTTGATTATTATTTAAGCAACAGCCTGCTGCTTCTCAAGTGTTCTAATATGATAAGCCTTGTGTCACGCACAGTATTGAGTCACTGTGAGAGTTGATGAAGTTAGAAAAGGCAATAGAAAGTAATTGGATAGTCAGTGAGAATGAATTGTAGATAGATTAGTTCATTTGAGTCTTGGTCAAGAAGCATGTCCCTGCTTCTGAGCTGCAGTGTGGCAGAAACCAGGGTCTTCACTGATAACTTGTAATACTACAAACACCTTTTAAGCAGAGCAGCAACACTATTTTATAGCATGACATTCATGTACATTTAGTCTTGGCTGCACCTCCAGTGTGTGGGTCTGTTTACTGAACTGCCCAGTGCAGCAGTGCTAAACCAAACAATCCAATACAAACACAGCCATGTAGGCACAACTGACTACACAAAGGACAGGATGCTACCCTAGACTATATTAGCCAAACTTTCAACTAAAGCCGTAGTATTTCAAAAGAAAACCTGCTGTACAGTAGCCCTGTAAATTTACTTTGTTGACGTAAACAATTTTTGCCTTTGCCATCTTCTCAGTGGGTGATTTTCCTTTTTATTGAGACTCTAATGTCAGTGCCAACATTAGATTTTCTTCTTCTTCTATATTTGAATTCCCTTTGTGATTTTTTTTTATGTCAATGTAGTAGACATTGAACTTTGATCTTAAGGATCTGATGCTATTTACCACAATGTTTTAAGGTTTAATGTTGTTCCTCCCCGGCTGTTAATGAGCCACACCACCTTCAAGACAGTAATTGGAAATATCGCAACTTAATTTTACAGTATCTTGTATGGACCCAGACATGTAAACCCTATACCTAGCACCTGTTGTTCTTATAGTGTTAAAGTGAATTCTCTTTGGGGCAAATGCGAATTTGCACTACACCATAGCACTTGAATCAGTTATTACTTCAGGAGGTGCTGAGATTTCTGACTCTGTGGTTGAAATAAATATGAATTAGATTCTTATTGGAAGATTGAGACACTCCTCAGTCTGTGCCCGACGCTTATGTAGTACAATATAAGACATAGGACATATGCCCAGCATCAACAGTTTTATAATACTACATATGATTACTATTATTACTGCTCTTTTACTGTGAATGCAGCATTGTAGCTAGATAACGTGCATAGCTTCACTTTTAACTACTTTAGAAAATGTTTAAATCTATAACACTGTAGTGAAAATGAAGTAGAAGTATAAAAAGGCATACAATGGTGGTACTTAAGTATGAGTACTGTACCTAAAAATTTGTACTTAAGTATGGTAGTTGAGTGAATGTACCAAGCTACTTTTAGGACTTTTAGCAGCTTAAGTGTGAGCTCCAGGTATTATAAACTATTCTTTTTTGTCTTTGTGAAGCACTTTGGTGCAAACTTGTTTGCTTTTAAAGTGCTATATAAATGAAATAAACTTGAAACTTGAAACTTAAAAGGAGATAAACTAAATATAAGGATGCTAATACACAGATGACATAGGCACATGAAGACACTCACAAATCAATGAAATCTTAATCCACTGACCAAATCCAGTACTGATATTGGAATCCAGGTAGATATTCACAGGAAGTAGATACAGTCTATAGGAGGACATCTGGTGTCCAGTGAATGTTATTGCAAGACGTTGTGATTTATCTTTTTCTTTTTCAGATTGAGTAGGGCCTATCTCAGCCCAAGATGAGTCAGTAAATGAAATGTCTTCACTAAACAACATTAAGCTAAGCAAATAATTGTGTAATTATGCCCAGCACATACTTGTAGGCATATAAGGCAAAACATGTGTTTGCATATTTCAATCCATTTAGGCAAGCATACATTATATTAATAAACTGCAGAAGAACTGTGTAGTACTGACTCAACTTTGACTCTGATGAATGAATTTAGAGTCCAGGGAGCACAGTCACATTCATTATTTCTGCAAAGGACGTTGTGACTGTTCAATTGTTTGTTTGTCTTAAGTCTTAGTGCACATCCCCAATATGAAGTCTAATGTTGGGGACCCTATGACCTTTCCTGTAGTGCCACCCTTACTCTAGGTCAAACTTCCAGTTTTAAAATCTCCTGCCTCATTGGTTGTTAACACACAGTATATGCTGTGCAAAGTCATGCCTTTTGTAGTTAGAGTAGGTAACATCTACAGTGCTTCATCTCAAGTATACAAAAAACTCAATTCAACACTATAATGTGGACTGTGGCTGCCAAGAGCAGCAACTCTACCATGCTTTATCAAAATATTGGAATACTTATACAGTGCTTTATATTATAAATGTTGACTGAGGACCAGGATAAATGTCTTTAATTATAAGACCAGGTTCCATAAGAAAAGCATGTTAGGTAAATGTTTTACATGTCTTTGAAAAGATGACGAGAAAGTGAGCGTTTAACTTAATGTTCATATGTTTTAGAAAAGCCATGGACATGGAAGTGAACTATTATTTTAACATCTTGATTGTTGACCTACACATGATAATCATGACAAAAATCAAATAAGTGAACTGACTTTACAGTAATGTATTTTATTGGCAAATAAATGCAAGTAAACCACAAGAAACAGATACTGGCAGTGGGGGAATGCAGAGGTTTATGCCACTCAATTTGTATCTGATACAAAGCAATTTGTAACATTTTCGAAGTCGAATGGGTAGAATGTGTAAAAATAGAATGTGTGGTGTTGCTCACTGCCTGAGTCACCGTGCTCTTTTCATTTTGGTATCCACCCACTGTGTCTTGCAGAACTGCAGCCCCTTCAAGTTGGAAGGAAGTCAAGTCTGTGACTGGATTTATCTTAACAGAGTTCCCTGTGGTCTCTTATTTCTTATTGCATTTAACTACCTGTAATCCAAAGTGGTTTGTGTGTGTGTGTGTGTGTGTGTGTGTGTGTGTGTGTGTGTGTGTGTGTGTGTGTGTGTGTGTGTGTGTGTGTGTGTGTGTGTGTGTGTGTGTGTGTGTGTGTGTGTGTGTGTGTTTGAGTAGGCAAAGCACAACAATCTGGCTGTATTAAGCTGTGTATGTACTACAATGAATATTTTACTATGGAAATTAATATAAGAATAATGAGGAAATGAATAAAAGACTCACAAGTGAATGACCAAATTAATTGACCAGAAGCAATGTAGGAGTGAATGACTAAATGCTCATTATAGGACTGTCTTGACACAGCTTAAACGTGTAAAGAAAGTTTCAGCTACAATTCTTTTCATAGTTTCATTTTCTCTGTGAATCATGCAGATTTTAGGTTAACATTTGACAAAAACTCATGAATGGGGTTCATGGATATTCACCCTCATGTAGGGAATTAACCATTAGGCTCAACATGTGAAGGAACATTGTTTGGAATTTAAAAAAAAATTGTCAGTCTGACTTGAACAAACAGATGCTATTTTCTTTAAATTAATGGAGCAAACTTACTTTATATATTGCAATCTCTTAAAAGAGAAATCTTCATTTACCATGTAAAAAAATGTATTCAAAATTATTTTCAAAAGTTGTACTGAGCAACTGTTACCAAAAAAACAAAGTCAGTGTTTTATTATAGCTTTGAAGAAGAAAACAATCCAGCAAGTGAAGTTGGTACGTTTCTTTGCTGTGAGGTCCATCTGGATGGATTACCATCAGATTCTCATTTGCACTTAACAGAGCAAATCTTTCCCATAATCCTTCATTGAACCTCCCCAATAAACACACACATATTACAAGGCTGCTGTTGCCTTTCACCTTACTGACATGTCCCTTGCTTTAAGTGCTAAAGTGCCCTAATGCTTTATCCTAGATCCATATGCTATTTATCCCATCATGCTATGGCACTCTTCTATCACACACTGTGTGATACAGGTGAACTGCAGCACTTGGTCCTTGTCAGCTTTCGGCCACATTTTTCATTCTCATGTTTTATTTTATCCTCTACCCTTGTCTTGCCTTGTCCTCGTCCTCTCATCCTGCTTGTGCTATCCAGCGGTATCATATCCTCCCAGTTACAAGAAGACTCCACCTCCTGTGCCCCCGCGCACCACCACCACCAAGCCTCTTATCTCTGTAACAGCCCAGAGCAGTACAGAGTCCACCCAAGATGCCTACCAGGAGGGCAGGCATCCACGGGGTGGGCTGTGGACCACGGATAGCCTTGGTCGTCCCATCTACAGCTCCATGGACAGCCTGGACAGCACCAAGGCGGTCACCATGGCCATGGAGTCAGCAGCAGGCAAGAGACATGCATCTTTGGGCAGCCACAGCTCGGTCCAGACATGTGACAAAGCAGTGCTGGTGTCCAAGGCTGAGGAGTACCTCAAAACCCCACGTTCCTCTATCGGGATACAGGTAACAACATAACCATTCAATTTGCTGCTCTCTTTGCAGTCACCAAACTCACTACCCAGCCTTCATGCAAATTACACCAATCCCATCTGTCTTTTTCTATCTAGGATAATTCCTTTTTTTCATTTTGATATTCAGATTGTTAATATGTATGAGAGCTGCCCTGTAAAATGCAGTCAAAGTAAAACCATCTCTCAATTTTCAATAAAAAAAACAAACTTAAATTGACCAAATACACTTTTTTTTATCAGAACACAACAGGCACATTTTTATGTACAATGGGTAGTTGTTTCAATTACATTGCAGTCATTGGATTAGGTTTCTTTAAAGAAGACTTACTCTATGTCAACATCCCCAGGCAGACTTCAAAATGTTGAATTAGCAATACAACTACACACGTGCAAATTAGCTAATCCTGTATTTATTTTTTTTTATAGTATTACAAATTCTCAAATGTACCAATCTGTGTGAAGTATTCCAGAAGGTTTTGGAGGCGTCTTGACCTTTACGAGTGTCAGGCTGTGGACAGGGCTCATTTAAAGGCAGCAGTAATGAAGAAAAAATGAGATCTCGCTTACTCTCTTTGTTCTAGCTTGTGATCTGGTTGCTAAACCTGTTAAGTTCTTCTGGAGCTTGCTGATTTGCATTGGCCTGATCATTATTAGAGCCCATAACTAAACGAGTAGCTCCACCGCAAGATAAGGATTCTGCCTGTCCAACTAACTTAGGTAGCTCCTGCATCTCTAGAAGGCAAATGTCCTCAGTTGTTAGCTCCTACTGCGGAGATGGCTGTCTGTGTGAACCACTTTTTTTTTTTTTTTTTTTTTTTTTTATGAATACCAAAATCCTGAACAAGGTTGAACTTATTCTGGTCTTCATTGACATCCATGCAACTACCCACACTGCAGTTATACATTTTGGAACTAATAACAGCAGGTGTAGGCAATCAATTAAGCTGTAGCAGGAGTTCCAAAACCTTGGAAAGCATTAAATGTACCCTCCAGATCATGTATTGTGTATCATTACAGGCTAACTTGTAGTTCACACTCACAAGTGCTGGTTTCTTACAGTTGCACTGACTTTTGGTATACCTCTCTACCCTGAAGAACGAGTGGGGAGTAGCAATTCGTACCTGACTGTCAGCCTCTTTTATGGTTCTTGTTTAGCACTTTAAAAAATCCCGTAGGTTTGAGTGGCATCAATACGGACCTACATGTGAAAATCAGCTCATCAACAGATGTTAAATATTGGATTGTGAATAAAGAGCAACGTTTTTTAATTGTTAAAAGCCCCCATCAGAACCAGCACATCCACCAATTATTTTGCTAGCTGAAAGACAAAAATGGAAACTTAGATCTTCTGTAATACAAAGTAGGTAAGAAATCTAGTCAACATATAATACATTTCTAAATATCAAGCTGTCATTTTGAATGGTAGACATGTGCGTCTGTACTGTACTGTGTGTTCATTTCAGTTGTGAATGATGATCATTTGACGGTGTTCTGTTGACTGTATTTAACAGGTGGAAACTGTAACAGACTCTGAGACTGAAAGTAAAGGCCTTCCTCAGTTCCATTCTATAGGTATCCAGGTGGAGGATCACAAACGGTATGTGGCTCAGACAGAAGAAACACATGGCCATAGTCAAAGTTTACTACATTTTCAAGCAATGTCCCTGTAACTCGTGCATTTTTAGGCATGGGAGGTTCAAGCGTTCCAACAGTGTGACCACTGCAGTACAAGCAGACATGGAGTTGGAGGGCTTTCCCTCCATGGAAGACAAGGGCCTGCAGTTTGGTGGTGGCTTCGGCCGCCACTCTGAGCCCAGCACACCAACGCAGTATGGGGCCATCCGTACGGTGCGCACACAAGGCCTGTTCAGTTACAGGGAGGACAACCGGCCTTCCAGTGGACCCCCCAGCCCACAGCCTGAAACCTGGCTGGTTGAACCCAGCCTGGAGAGCGCTGAAACAGGCAGAGTGTCCCCCCTTCGCAGGGACGGCAGCTGGTTCATGCAGCTCCTTCACAATGAAACCAAGCGGCTGGAGGGATGGTGCAAAGAGATGGAGAGAGAAGCAGAAGAGCATGACTTGACAGAGGAGAGTGAGTGTCCTGAGTGAAATTACATTCTTGTCAAAGCAGGAGCTGCTTTTGTTGTCTGAGGTCAATGCTTACATGATATGTTCTCTATGATAACATGTGAACATTCACGGTATTAGCTGTCATGTTGACTATGAAAACACAGAATCGTGATAGGTGTTTTGTGAGCAGATTGGATCCTTGTGAATGACATGTTAGCCTTTGCCAAGCTGTGCAGTGATAAAAACCAGAATATCTCTCTCACTCTGTCCCTCTCGCTCTCTATCTCTGTCTGTCTCTGTCTCTGTCTCTGTCTCTCTCTATATGTGTGTGTGTGTGTGTGTGTGTGTGTGTGTGTGTGTGTGTGTGTGTGTCTGTGTGTGTGTGTGTGTGTGTGTGTGTGTGTGTGTGTGTGTGTGTTTGTGTCCACCAGTCCTAGGAAAAATCCGGAGTGCCGTGGGAAGTGCTCAGCTACTAATGTCTCAAAAGTTTCAGCAGTTTTACTGGCTATGTCAGCAGAATCTGGTGAGTAGTATGTGTTTGTGAACTAGAACACTGTATCGACCTACATGCTGTTAATATGTTACATAGAAAAACACAAACGATCAGGGGTAAACGTGTTGATAGGCCTCTCTTTCTCAGAGCTCTGAGAAAGTGCTTGGCCTGATGCTGCACTTGTGTGCCGTCCAGAAATAGACCACAGAGATCAATAGTGAAGCAGTCCCTCTGCCGCTATTGAACCCACAGTTAATGAAAGGGGAATTCCAATAGGAAGCAGCACCTGTGTTGAAGCTATCCATTAGTGCACAGGGGCAGCAGTTTGAATGGGATCTCCAAATTTGAATAATGGACTGCCACACTGTCTCACTGTTTAGACCTCATGTCACGTTGACTAGAAATTCAGACCTTTTCTAATGCTAACTATCCACAGAGTTAGCATATATCATAGGATGATAGTGTCATAAATGGGAATGTTTCTGCAGATACAGTAGAGAGAGACAGTGAAAGAAACAGAAAGTCACTTAATCACACATTACCAAAGCATAGCTACTTTTTTTTAATGAAATACTAAACATTGTGGAGGTGATCTGCGTGCTCTATCACTGCCCTGTGTTGGTGTGTGCCTTAAAGGAGAATTCCGGTCAATTTCAACCCGTAGCTCTGTTGTTTGTAAATATGGAGTGCTGTCAGAAGGAATCATTGCACATGGGTAGGCACTTGTAATGACAGTTTGAGCATGTTTAGAGGCTAAAAACACGTTTAAAACGTGCCCTGTTTAAGCCTGTTGGCTGCTAACGCTAGCAGGAGGATGACTCGGTTTAGGCAGCACCGATTGTTTTTGTTTTTTTTGCTACTGACAGCACTCCACATTTACAAACAACAGAGCTATTCTCCTTTAACTCGGTGTGTTGCTCTCTTTTGGATGGTTTTGGACTGCTCTCTCTCCCCATAGATAATGGGATGATGAATTAAGTCTAACATTGGTAGTGACAAGCCTTAGATTGCCCTGAGCTTTAAGACGTGTCTGAATAAGAGAATGACTCAGTTTCCCTTTTGGATGGAGGGGGAACTGCATGATGTGTCTATAAAAAGCTCCAAACCTTTGAAGTTTAACTTGACAGACCTTTTCTTGGTCTGAGATCACATTCATTCTGTTATTGGTGTCTAGGCTTATCAGCACATGTTTGTATGTGGCTGACTGATGAGATTGAATTTTGATTTGCAGTTGCCAACTGGGTACAGTAGGTATTATGAACAGCAATGCACCACAGAAATTCAGCAACATTGAGCACCAGATCTTTGTCATTTAAATTTTACAGAATACAAAACAATACAGTAGAATGCAATAACAGTATATATATATATATATATATATATATATATATATATATATATATATATGTATATATATATATATATTGTAATTCTACAAAACACCTGTGCTGACAGTAATTTGTGCACACTTTGTTGGTACAGAAGGGAAATTCTAAAGAGGGCAAATTAATAGCATTTCCCTCCCCAATGAATTCTGTCCT